>NC_085926.1:36029090-36332121 GCF_029289425.2 Pan paniscus | reverse complement strand
AACAAATGAATAAACAGAAAACCTCAGCATAGAAATAGTAAGTATCAGAAAACAGATAGAAGACATAAAGAAGAACCAAATAGAAATTTTAGATCTGCGTTCTGTAGTGGGCAAGTCTATGTGAAACTACCTTCAAAGGCCAAGGAAGCTGAGAGGTCCAAGAAGTCTGACAAATCCAGTTTCTCAGAAAGAAACTTTTAATAGGGACTTCTGAACAGAAGCCATTATCTCAGGCTGCGGCCAGATGACATGGTGGACCCCTGCACCACTAACCCTCAGACCAAGGGCTTATATACCATAGGGAAGGCATATGTAGGACAATTAAAGTTGACACCCCCAGGGAAAGGCAAGAGTGCTATATCAACCTGCCTAAGGACAACATTTACAGAAACAGTAGATAAAGGAGAAATCTTAGAGGCACTCCTGGATCAGGCGTTAATCAGAAGTCAACGTGGCAGATTGGCATCCAAAATGAAGTTTATGTTCCACACTCCATTTCCCTAACCCAGCTCTTACGATCTCATGCACGCTTCTCTTCCACAATGGTCCCAGAGCCTTTAGGGAGAATGCTTGATATTGTACAACATTTAATGTGGTGCATTGCCAATGGCAGACAGATTGGGCCCTGTGGGATTCCAAATGAAGAAGATTCATAGGCTTTGTTGAATAATCTTCTAGTCTTTGGGATACCATGACTTTGGTTTTCTCAGAAGAAGAAAAACGAGATAAATAACATTAATATGCACACAAGGATTACCAGAAAAAAAAAAAAGAGCGTGAAGAAAAATAAAATTTGGTTCTTAATTTAGAGAACTGTTGTAGCCAGGAAATAATTCAGGGTTCAGTTCAAATTGTGGGCAAATAATAACAAGTCAAAAACAATGATAAGGGCTAGAAACAAATGAAGGATTTACTATAGTTTTCTTTTGAATAATTTTTTCCCCAATTACTCCATTTCTAGCAAGGATAAATCATATGTTGACCAAAAAAGTCACAAGTTTATTAATTTAGAAAGGAAGACTTTATTTTTAAAAGAGGCCACCACAATGTGCAGGTGGGAAGTGAAGCCTGCAGCTGAAATTGAAAAGCGAGTGCTTCAAGTAGCGGCAGAGGGAATAAGAATTTATGTTGAGCAGGGTGGCCAAGTGTACATATTCAACAGGTTATAGGAGCTATGAATATTCATGAAGGAGTGGCATGGGCAAGCATAATAGGCTAACATGTATGCAACATGCATCCCATGTTCACCTTGGGGTGGAGACTCAACATTTAAGTGTATAACAATTAGGCCCTTTACATCAAAATATGAAGCAGAGAACATGAAGGCCTTTTGTGACAGCCTCTGTAGACTAGCCAGAGCCACTTGGTGGTCCTTGGTCTCTTATCGGGAAGGAATACTGGTCATCTGTTGCACTGAAACCACAAAAAGGGAGGGGCAGCATCAGGCAATTAGTTCATATCAGCAGTGGAGCCAACATTTTAGGGCTGGTTTCTGTTTACCCCTTAGGGGGAACAATATTAAGGGAGGTTAGTGAGGGAAGGGGTATGCTAAGGTGTGTCTGACCTCACTTCCCATCATGGCCAGGAATTTAGTTTTCATTTTTTTTGTTTTTTGTTTTTGAGATGGAGGGTCTTGCTCTGTTGCCTGGGCTGGAGTGCAGTGTTGGGATCTTGGCTCACTGCAACCTCCATCTCCCAGATTCAAGCTATTCTCCTGTCTCAGCTTCCCGAGTAGCTGGGATTACAGGCACACATAACCACGCCTGGCAAGTTTTTTTTTGTATTTTTAGTAGAGACAGGTTTCACCATGTTGGCCAGGCTGGTCTCAAACTCCTGACCTCAAGTGATCCACCCACCTCGGCCTCTCAAAGTGCCGGCGTTACAGGTGTGAGCCACCGTGCCCGGCCAGAAACTTAGTTTTTAAAGATTTCTGTGTTGTTCCCTTGGCCAAGAGGGGGTTATTTCAGTTGGTTGGGGGGACTTGACAATTTTGTTTTTATTTCTCACATAGTAGGACCAATTTATTTGAAAAATAAATTTTAGCCTCATTATATTTGGCCTGATTATTTGCATAAAGTGCAGCAAGAATAGTGGCTGGCCATACTGGCACTTTTAAAGATGGCTTTGCCAGAAAGTTTTTATAAGCAATCTCAGATTAGACTTTTACAAGCCTCGATTCTAACCAAGCCAATGATTCTCCATCAGACTGTGCCTGTAATACCTGTATGAATGGTTGTATTCCTCTCTTCTCAAGGTCCCAAAATAACTTGAGGTTCCTGAGACTATCAGAAAGTCACATTCTTTTCTTACCACAGGTCACAAGGTGCAAGACCAGTCTTTCCAAGAGGCTTTTTATTGGCTCTATAAGGCCAACTTCAGTTCCTCAAAGCAGTATAGTCATATTGGAAAATATGGCACTCTAGTCAAGGCTTTGGTAAAATAACCTGTGTCTCTAATTGTGTCCTTTTACAAAAGAAAACAGCTTCTTACTGAAATTATGCAAATAAATTATATTGCCATGACAGAAGAATACTCATGAATAGTTTCCAAATTTTGGAGAACTCAGGTCGAGAGAAAGGTAAATTTTGCTCACAAAAGTATCCTTCACTCAATCATTGTAAGCTCTAAATAGCTCAAAAGAAAACAAAGTTTTCTTGACTCCTCTTTAATCAGAGTAGTAGCCTTCCAATTAGGATGTTGTCTGTTCATCTAGGTACTAGACACAAGCAGGGAGAAAAAGAGCCTCCCTGTTTGTGAGTATCTCTTCTTTGCTCTTGCCAGGTAGCATTGATATAGGAGTTAAGAAGAAATCACTTAGGCAGATAGTAAGGGTATGGGAGCACTCGGTAAGGCTTTTCTTTTTAATGAAAAGCAGCCCCAAATCATTTTCTAGCAAAGAGGAGCCTGTAAAGTCAAGCTGCAGACATAGACAAGCAAGCTGAGAGCTTGCACAGGTGAATGCCAGCAGGAACTAGGGACTAGACATGTTCAAGATGGTGGCTCCATCTTCCCTTCTCTTTGCCAGCCACGTGTACTGTAAAGAACAGACAACATGGCAGCAATCAACCGGAAAGCCCATTTGCATAATAAATTTAGGGTAGGGCAACCCACCTTCACCGTGCTATGTAAACCTCATACCTGATTGAACCAATCTATAAGCCCTATGTAAATTAGACACCACCTCCTCAAACTATGCTATAAAATTCCAGGCATTTCCACTAGCCGGTCTTTTCCACTTGAAGATCCCTCTCTCTGTGGAGAGAGCTGTTTCTCATTCTCTTCTCTTCTTCCTATTAAACCTCCACTCCTAAACTCCTCATGTGTGTCTGTGTTCTAAATTTTCTGGTGCATGACAACGAACCCCAGGTTTATACCTGAGACAACATAGCCTCTTCAGCATGATCCTATATAAATCATTTCCATTTTATTATGAAACTCTTCTGGGTACTGCTATCCCCATTAGAGGTTTCTATGACATCATCTGAGATAACATGGGTATTTCAGGTGTCAGGATCTTTCATATCTTCAGTCACAGGAGTAGCTTTAATTAACATTCCATAACAAGGCAGTTAATTCCCCTCAAGTGGAAATTCTCTAGTCCAAAGTGCCAGTAGTCATTGTTGAAAAGGGCTTACAAGTTTTTCTCATAAGCCCCAATAAACACTGCACAAAGGGCTATCAGCTGGAGAATTTGTTCCTACCAGCACTGCAGCTTCTACTCTATGCTTTGTGGGCTTGGGAAACCTTACAGGTTCCCATTTAGCAGTACAATTAATATTGCTCAAAAGAAGGGTTTACATGCCCTCTGTTCTGCAGTACTAGGTAGGAGAAATATTTCCCAGTTAGACACAATGTTCATTCTCATAAAATATTTAGATAAAAGAGACAAAACTACTATACATAAAGCCTGCTTAAATATTCCAACTTCCATAAGCCTATCAGCTCTTCAGCTCTTGCTTTTTTTTTTTTTTTTTTTTTTGGGACGGAGTCTCGCTGTCTCCCAGGCTGGAGTGCAGTGGCGCAATCTCAACTCACTGCAAGCTCCGCCTCCCGGGTTCACGCCATTCTCCCGCCTCAGCCTCCCGAGTAGCTGGGACTACAGGCACCCGCCACCACGCCCGGCTAATTTTTTGCATTTTTAGTACAGACGGGGTTTCACCATGTTCGCCAGGCTGGTCTTGATCTCCTGACCTCGTGATCCACCCGCCACGGCCACCCAAAGTGCTGGGATTACAGGCGTGAGCCACTGCTCCCGGCAGCTCTTACATTTTTATATTCTAGTCTTAGGAACTTCACTTCTTCACTACCAGACCATTTACTGGCGCTTGTAAAAAAGTCTTTGGGTTCCCAGATGTGGTTCAGCCAGGGAACTCGGGCTCTTTTGTCAATTTTTACCTTGATTAATCTACGTCAACATTTGCCCCCAAGCAATTGTTGGTCAGCTTTCTCATTGTATTCTTTGCCTTCTGATTTTTTTTTTTAAATTCTCCAGTCTGGGGTAAATACAGAAAACTAGTTTGGGGCCCTATAGTGTTAGGGGATGAGCAGGGGCTTCCTGTGGCCCACCCAGCCTTCCATAATGTTGTATTAAGACCTTTGTTTTAAACCCATCAACTCCTATTTTATTTGTTCCATTTTGTAACAACCATCTAAAGATTTCCACCTTGCTGTGATGAGTTATTTGACTTTCCCTTTTGCCTTTCCTAATTCTCTTGTTAATTAACCTAATGTATTTATTAGGATCTGTAACATCCACAAGAGGAAGCTGAGACAAAAAATTTGACAAGGCTTTTCTGATAGTCTTTTGGTTTTGTAGTAACAAGATTATATGAAGTGCCCGTGAAAATAGGGCCCCCTTAACCATAGCATTTACCGTGACTTGGGTAATGGGCATATTCAGTAGGCGAATATCCCAGTCATCATGAACACAGTCTCACATGAATTGCATAGGAAGCATTTCAGCTACTTCATCTGGGGTTTTCCGCTTGGCATTTATAGGTGGAGTCGGGCAGACCCTTCTCAGGGTAAACAAACCTTACAGTGGCATTTATCCAGTCCTGTAGGCTGGCTATTCCCTTGGGAATAGCCTCCTGTGTCTGGACCACATTAAGCTGTCTTTGATTGTTCAACAGTGAGCTGCTGGTCCTGCATCAACCCAAACATGCTCTTCCACTCTGAAGAATTTAAAAGCAAAGATACTACCCCTAAATTAGTTACTTTCATAATTGATTTTAGTAAAGGTTCTTCAGGAAGCTGATGATACCAATCTACAAAGCGGAACAATTCATTTGCTCTAGCACTATACCCTCTGGCTTCAATAGTTACTTGGTTTTGTTCTTCCACTACATTGGCTGCCTTCTTGGTAGCTTCAGGTCTCAGAGGTACTTTCTGTTGTTCCCGCATAATTTTGCTCTGGGGGGATCAGCTTTGAGGCTAGTAAAGGAAGCTCAAACTCACTGAAATCCCACCTTGGTTTAGCATCAAGGTCAAACCCAGCACTCTCTCATTTAATTTCATTTTAGCTATTATAGATAACAATAAAAAAGAGATTGAATATTTCAGTTTTTCTTATTAGTTTGCATTCCTTATGGATCCAAGGAAACAATTCCCTAAGAGTTGGATCCATCTCTAAATTCCACTGGTAACTTTTACCTTTAGCAACTGAGCAAAGCACAATTGCAGCTCCATACCTTGGGTAACTATGTAGCCACCAAGGAATCAAAGGTCCTCATTCCCCACCATTTTATAAACTGGACAAAATTACTTTTCCTTTAGCAAAAACTGCATCCTCATTTTTTTCATAACCTTCTTCACCAAAAAAAATTCTTACTTTCTTTGTAGAGTCCGTATGTAGAATGGTGTCTCTTAGATCTAGTAGTTTAAATTACATATATTAATTGAAATTTTATTTATCAATAATTTTAAAACTATCTTTAATTACCAAAGATTACTAAAGGCGTGTGAACTAAAAGGCATTTGAGTTAGGTTCAATTTTTCTGATAAAATATGTGATTTAAGCATTTACTTTTTCTTTAAGCTAATTAATTAGAGCTCTTTCACATATTTTGATAATGATGTATCACATGGATATAACATATATAAACATGTCAGAACACTTAGATGCCCCTCAATCAAGGAGCCCATTTTTACACTGAATCTTGATTCTCCAAAAGGAAAATGCCAAGAGACTAGACAGTGCAATGCTTCCATGGCATCCTCACTGCAATGGCATTCACCTGAGGCTGGTGCGCAGCCTGACAGCAATCAGCTCACTCTGTGATCAGCCCATCCCCCATGGACTCCTATCCTTCAGTGGGACATGTTTCCATAGCCTCTAGATGCCCAAACCATACTTTTCTTATCTAAATGTGCAAATAAATGAGCAGCCCCCCTGTAGTAATAACTATTTACTGTAAACAACTGCCATCAGCCGCCTCTAACACTGCAGTTCTCTCCGGTGACTCATCAGTCATTACGCACACACCAAGGTCAAGTCCTCTCAGGGTACAAAGTAACCTCTAATACCTCCAAAAGCCAAAGAGATTAGTAATGCAAAACAAAAGAGAGCAGAGTTTTAGACCTGAGAGGAATCTCTTTGCTTCTAACTCTTGGGATTCCATGAGGGAAAGCAGAGAATCCTTCCAAAAGAAGATTCTGTGATATCTTTTCTGTTTTCCTTAAAGGATCCCAGGCTATTAGAAATTTTTGTAGGTTCTTTTATGTGGATGGAGGGTGTCAAGAGGAAGGAGGGACAGACAGAAGTAAATAGAGAAACAGAATTTGGTCAAGTGAATTGTTTTACTTGACATATATGTTTTGTTTTAAGGGCTCTGTTCTCACTCTCTCATATATATACACACATGTACATATACATATACAGCCTAAATATTACTAATTAAGTCAACTTTGGACTATAGAGCTCTTAAAAAATATTTTTCCTAATTGTACTTTCTACTTAAGCTGTTTTACTTTTGCTTCTGCTGCTAGCTGGGTTTTTGTCACCAAATGGGCAGCCTTCAGAAGCAGCCAACTCACTGCAGCAGCTGCTCTCTGCCCTTCCTCACCACAGTGTGATAAGATGTCTGATAGATGGCTATCAGTTAATAATCACTCTAAATCTGCCAGCATTTTCTGGGCATCCCTGTAGTCATGTACAAGTGTCTAAAAGGTGAGTCACATCACTCCACATAGAAGTGGCTGGCCACCCTGGGATTTCCCACACAGATACTTCATTTCCTTTCCCCATTTCTTGGTCTCTCAGCTCCTAGAGAGTTCGCCACATGTTATGCAGTGGGCAGGTCTATGCAAACCTACCCCTAAATGCCAAGGAAGCTGAGGGGCACAAGAAAGAGGCTGAGAAATTCAGTTTCTGAGAAAGAAACATTTGCTGGGGATTTACGAACAGAAGTCATAGTGGTGGGCAATGGTGAGACAAGATGGTGGGTCCCCATGCCATTATCCCACAGAATTAGGGCTTATATTTTGTATGGAAACAATGTGTAGGATAGTTAAAGCTGACCTCCAGGGAAAGACAACAGTGCTATGTGGATCTGCCTAAGGGCAGGATTTATTGCCAAGATTGTTTTGACCTGAGGGCAGGATTGATGGCAACTAGATAAAGTAGAAATCTTAGGGGCATTTCCAGAACAGGGATTGATTGGAAGTCAACATGGCAGGTTAGCATTTAAGATAGAGTTGCTTTATCTTCCACAATCTGAAAAAATACAAAACCTGAAATAAAAAGCTCCATGGATGGTTTAAATAGCAGGTGGAAAATGCCAGGGAAGAATCGGTGTACTGAAAGTTATAATAATAGAAATTACCCAACCTGAACAGTAAAGAGAAAGTAGACGGAATAAAATGGACAGAGCCTCAGAGACCTGTGGGGTTATAACAAAAGATTAACATTCACATCATCAGAATCCTGAAAGGAGTGGATAAATAGGATGGGGCTAACAAAGTACTCAAGAAAACTATGGCTGATAACTTACCAAATTTATCAAGAGACATAAACCTTCAGATTTGAGAAACTGAGAGAACCCCAAGAAGAAATTCAACAAAATCCATTTCAAGATATATTATAATTAAACTTATGAAAACTAAAGACAAATAAAGTATTGAAGAAGCCAGACACAAATGAAACCTTTACCTATAGAAAAAAAAAAAAGGAGAAACAATTCAAAGGACAAAGGATTTCTCATCAGAAACCACGGAGGCCAGAAGAAAGTGGCATATTTTTCTTTTTTATTATCTATGTATTCATTTTTCCTTTAACTTTTGTTTTAGGTTTAGGGGTGCATATGCAGGTTTGTTATATAGGTAAACTCGTGTCACAGGGGTTTGGTGTACAGATTATTTCATCACCCAGGTACTAAGCATAGTACCAGATAGGTATTTTTCCTGGTCCTCTTTCTCCTCCCACCCTCTACCCTTAAGTAGGCCCCAGTGTCTGTTGTTCCCCTCTTTGTATCCATGTGTTCTTGTTATTTAGCTCCCACTTATAAGTGAGAACACGCGGTATTTGGTTTTCTGTTTCTGCGTTAGTTTGCTAAGGATAATGGTCTCCAGCTCCAACCATATTGCTGCAAAGGACAATGATTTCATTCTTTTCTTTTCTTTTCTTTTTTCTTTCCTTTTCTTTTATTTCCTTTTCTTTTCTGTTTTTTTGAGATGGAGTCTTGCTCTGTCACCCAGGCTGGAGTGCAGTGGCGCGATCTTGGCTCACTGCAACCTCTCTCCCAGGTTCAAGTGATTCTCCTGCCTCAGCCTCCTGAGTAGCTGGGATTACAGGTGCCTGCTACCACACCCAGCTAAGTTTTGTATTTTCAGTAGAGACAGGGTTTCACCATGTTGGCCAGGCTGATCTTGAACTCCTGACCTCAGGCAATTTGCCCGCCTTGGCCTCCCAAAGTGCTGGGATTACAGGCATGAGCCACTGCGCCCGGCCCCGATCTCATTCTTTTCTATGGCTTCAGAGTATTCCATGGTGTATGTGTACCACATTTTCTTTATCCAGTCTACCATTGATGGGCATTTATGTTTATTCCATTTCTTTGCTGCTGTGAAGAGTGCTTCAGTGAGCATACACATGTATTTTTCTTTATGGTAGAATGGTTTATATTCCTCTGGGTATATACCCAGTAATGAGACTGCTGGGATTCTGTTTTACGTTCTTTGCAGAATTGCCACACTGCTTTCTACAATGGCTGAACTACATTACACTCCCACCAGCAGTGTTTAAACATTCCCTTTTCTCTACAACCTCCAGCATCTGTTACTTTTTGATTTTTTTTTTTAAAGAGCCATACTTACGGGTGTAAGATGGTATCTCATTGTGGTTTTGCCTAAGGGTTAGTGATGCTGAACATTTTTTAATATGCTTGTTGGCTAATTTATGTCTTCTTTTTAAAAGTGTCTGTTCATATTATTTGCCCACTTTTTAATGGGGTTATTTTGTTTTTGCCTCTAAATTTGTTTAAGTTCCTTGTAGATTCTGGATATTAGACCTTTGTCAGAAGCATAGTTTGCAAAAATTTTCTTCCATTCCATAGGTTGTCTGTTTACTCTTTTGATAGTTTCCTTTGCTGTGCAGAAGATCTTTAGTTTAATTAGATCCCATTTGTTAATTTTTGCTTTTATTGCAACTGCTTTTGGCATCTTTGTCATGAAATCTTTGCCTGTGCCTATGTCCGGAATGATATTGCCTAGATTTTCTTCCACTGGGTTTTACATTTAAGTCTTTAATCCATCTTGAGTTAATTTTTGTGTATGGTGTAAGAAAGTTGTCTAGTTTTGATGTTCTGCATATGGCTAGCCAGTTAACCAAGCACCATTTACTGAATAAGGAGTCCTTTCCTTATTGCTTGTTTTTGTCAGCTTTGCCAAAGATCAGCTAGTGATAGGTGTGTGACATTGTTTCTGGACTCTCTATTTTGTTCCATTTGTCTGTGTGTCTGTTTTTGTATCAGTACCATGCTGTTTTGGTTACTATAGCCCTGTAGTATAGTTTGAAGTCGGGTAACATGATACCTTCAGCTTTTTGATTAGTATTGCCTTGGCTATTTGGGCTGTTTTTTGGTTCCATATGAACTTTAGTTTTTTTTTAGTTCTGTGAGAATGCTCTTGGTAGTGTGATAAATAGTGTTGAATCTGCAAATTGCTTTGGGTAGTATGGCCATTTTAATGATATTGATTCTCCCTATCCATGAGCATGGAATGTTCTTTCATTTGTTTGTGTCATCTCTGATTTCTTTCAGCAGTGTTTTGTAATTCTCATTGTAGAGATCTTTAACATCCCTGGTTAGCTGTATTCCTAGGTATTTTATTCTTTTTGTGGCAATTGTAAATGGAATTGTGTCCCTGATTTTTCTCTTGGCTTGGATGTTGTTGTTATGCAGGAATGCTACTGATTTTTGTACATTATTTTGTATCCTGAGACTTTGCTGAATTTGTTTATCAGCTCAAGGAGCTTTTGGGCAAAGACTGTGGCATTTTGTAGATATAGAATCACATTGTCTGCAAACAGGGAGAGGCTGACTTCCTCTCTTCCTATTGGGATGCCTTTTTATTGCTTTCTCTTGCCTGATTGCTTTGGCCAGAACTTCCAATCTTTGTTGAATAGTAGTGGTGAGAGAGGGCATCCTTGTCTTGTGTAAAGTTGCATATTTTTTAAGTGATAAAAGAATAGAAATATCAACACAGAATCTGTATTCAGATGTCATCCTTCAACAATTGAGTGTTTAAATAAACTAGAACATCCATACCACAGGATATGATTCAGTAATAAAAAGGAATGAACTATTGATAATAATTTTGTTGAGTGAAAAAAGGCAATTTCAAAAGGTTACATACTATATAATTCCACTTATATAGTACTCTTAAAATCATAAAATTATAGAAATGAAAGATGATTAGTGGCTGCCAGGGATAAGAAGGGGGTAGGAGGAGGGAATAGTGAGTGTGGCTATAAATGGACAACAAGCAGGATCCTTGCAGTGTTGAAAACATCCTGTATCTTGACTGTATCAAGGACAATTTCCTGTTTGCCATATTGTACTGTGGTTCTGCAAGATGTTACCTTTGGAGGACTACATGGTATCTCTATATTATTTCTTACAGCTGTATATGAATCTGCAAATGTCTCAAAATCAGAATTATAGTAAAAAACACAAAATGTGAGTAAAATACATGAATAAGAATATCCAATTTATAGATCAGGATACCTAAAAAGGTAAAGAAAATATTAAATTATGCTCAATGTTCATTTAGATTATAAAAATGAAAAGTGAAGCAAATTATATTTCTACTGTCACCCATTAGCTCCATAAAAGTAAAAAAAAGAATCATAGGCCAGGTACAGTGGCTCTTGCCTGTAATACCAACATTTTGGGAGGCTGAGGGAGGAGGATCATTTGTGGCCAGGAGTTCAAGACCAGCCTGGGCAAAATAGCAAGACCCTGTCTCTACAAAAAATAAAAAAAATTATCCCGGTGTGGTCATGTGTTCCTGTAGTCCTAGCTACTAGGAAGGCTGAGGCAGGAGGATCGCTTGAACTTGAAAGTTCAAGGTTACAGTGAGCTATGATTCTGCCTCCTCACTCCAGCCTAGAGAACAGAGCAAAATGCTGTCTCAAAAAATATATATAAATAAAAGAATAATAGCATTTCTCCAGAGGGAGACTGTGAGGAAATCCACACTCTCTTGCTAATCACCCCAATCTCTTGGAAAATTACATGTTGCAATAGCTACTCAAATGAATAATTCAGTTGTATCTGCAGTCTTATTGCTAGAGATTAATCACATAAAAATCAAAGCTCTAGTGTATAAGGAAGTGAGAAGGGCAATGATAAGAGAGACTTTTTTTTTCTTTATAATCTTTATAGTTACACAACCTGTAATTGACTTGTCTTGATGTTGAACTATGAAAAATAAATATCATGACAGAGGTTTAAAAAACTGATTTCTGGTTTCAGCTCTGACATGTAAAAAGCTAGGAAGTCATCACCCCATTTGGATTGGAATAGTTAATATTGTCATGATGTCAGTTCTTCCCAACTTGATCTATAGATTCAATAAAATTTCTATCAAAATCTCAGCAAATCATTTTATGGATATTGACAAATTGATTCTAAAATGTATATGGGAAAAGCAAAAGATCCAGAATAGCCAACTCAATACTGAAAGATAACAAAGTTGGGGGACTGACATTACCTGACTTTACAACATACAATAAAGCTACAGTGATCAAAATAGCATGATACTGGCAAAATGATCAAAATAGCATGGTACTGGCAAAATGATAGGTGCATATTCAATGGAAAAGAATAAAGAGCCCAGAAATAGATCCACACAAATATATTCAACCTAGCTTTGACAATGGAGCAAAGGCAGTTCAATGGAAAAAACATTTGTCTTTTCAACAAATAGTACTGAAACAGTTGGACATTCATATGCAAAACATAAATCTAGTCAAGTCCTTACACTTTTTATGAAAATCAACTCAAAATGGGCCATAGACCTAAATGTAAAACACAAAAATAGAAGACTTCCAGAAGAAAATGTAGGAGAAAACCTAGGTGACCTTGAATTTGGTGTTGAGTTTTTAAGATATAATACCAAAAGCATGACTCATAGAAGAAAATGTTGAAAACTTTGTCTTTATTAAAATTAAAAACTTCTGCTCTGCAAAAGACACTGTTAAAAGGATGAAAAGACAAGTCACAGACTAGAAGATATTTGCAGACAGTTGGTAAAAGACATATGTAAAATATTTAAGAAACTGTTAAAACTCAATAATAAGAAAACAAACAGACCAATTAAAAATCAAAAGAAAAATGTGAAAAGACATCTCAAAAATCATATACATATGGAAAGTAAGCATTTGAAAAGATGCTCAATGTCCTTTCTAATTATCAGATTGCAAATTAAAACAAAAATGAAATACAACTATACTTTCATTAGAATGACTGAAATCTAAACAATTTTACAGTTACAAATGTTGACGAGGAGGATGTGGAGCACCATGAACTCTCGCTCATTGCTTTGTGAATGCAAAAAGGTACAGCCACTTTGGAAGACAACATGGCAGTTTCTTACAAAGCTAACCATAGTTTTACCAGATGATCCAGAAATCAGACTCAACTGATTTGAAAATATATGGTCACACACAGAAAAACCCCGCATGAGTCTATTTAAAACAACTTTGTCCGTAATCACCAAAATCTGTAATCAAGATACTCTTCAATGCGTGAATGGATAAACAAACTGTGGTACATTCATTCAATAGCCCATTATTCATTTATAAAATAAAATGAGATATCTGGCCATGAAAAGATGTAGAGAAACATTAAATGCATATTATTAAGTGAAAGAAGACACTAAAAGCCCACGTACTGTATGACTCCAATTATGTAACATTCTGGAAAATGCAAAACAATATAGAATAGTAAAAAGGTTAGTATTCGCCAAGGGCTATGAGGTTGGGAAGAGGGATGAATAAGTAAAACATAGGGAATTTTTAGGGTGATGAAAATATTCTGTATGATTCTGTAATAATAGGTATGTGAGGTTATGCATTTGTTAAAACCCTTTGAACTTGACAGCACAGAAAGTGACCCTGAAGGTATGCAAAAATTTTAAAATTATTTAGGAGTTTGGGGACCTCAGGAAAGGATGTAGACTGTGATAAGAGACACAAGTACCCATATCTTGGTTTTTAATACCATTCTCATTAAAAGGAACCAGTGTTTCTTGGAAAAATGGCTGTTTCTAGGACTGGGACAGGAAACACATAAGATGAGCCTGGAATATTGTGTAATGTCAGAAGTTAAGGAAGTGCACAAACAAATCAGCATACAAAAACAAACACAAAAATATATTGGTAGGTGTGTGTCGTCAAAGAGACACAGGAGCCAACTGAACGAGCTTTCACTTACCAAAGCTGAAATAATTTGAGCAACAAAGTAAATAAAGCAGTATATTGAATTATAATCGAATGTATAAAACAAATATTAATGAGTTCAAACTCATGATATAAATAAATAATTGAACAAATAAATAAATTGGGAGAAGAGACAAATTTTCCTTGCAGAACTCCAAATAATTTCTGTAGATAGGCTGACCTTAAGAAAGTAGAACATAAGTCTCTACTCACACTGTGAGTTGCAGAGTGATTTCCTTTCAAATAGTTCAGCATGGAAAGGGGGAAGAAAGTGTAAATTTACAGTAAAGAAACCTGACAAATACTATCTTAGCCAGATGATCAAAGTCAACATTAATAGTCATAAATCACATTGAGGGCCTGTGTCCTTGATATAATGCTCTGAAAATGGCACTTGACCTCTGTGATCTTCCTCCCTAAAACCTATAAACAAAGTCTAATGGGAAGAATATCAGACAGATTAAAATTGAGGAGCATCAAAATATACCTGATCAGTATTCCTCAAAACCGTCAAGGACATCAAAAACAAAGAAAGACTGAGAAACTGTCACAGCCAAGAGGAGCCTAGGGAGATGTGACAAGTAAATGTAATGTGGTATCCTAGATGAGATTCTAGGACAGAAAAGGACATGCATTAGTCAGGGTTCTTCAGAAAAACAGAACCAATAGGATATTATATATATGTGTGTGTGATATGATATATATATGTAGATATATATGAGAAAGATTTCGTATATGGATGTACATATATAAGATTTCATATATAGATATATATGAAATATTTTATTTTGGGAATTGGCTCACTTTCAAAATAATTCCAGTGTGGATAATATAGCATATAGTCACTTTAGTGTTGGCACCATTATCATATTCAAGGCACTGTGCGTTCCCTCTACAAAAGGAACAGGTAGAACTGAGCCCAAAGGAGCTTTCTTAGTCATTCTCAGGGAAAAACATTATCCCCATATTCTTTTGAAGTGTTCTTAGATAGCTTTAGTTCTTCCAGCTGATGTTACTGTGTGTTGCATGACTGAGGTTGCAAAGGCTAGCCTATATTTTTAATATCTGTCCAGGTTGTCATCTAGTTAACCTACTTCTATCTGATGTGTAGTATTCTATTGCATGAACCCACTTATATTTATTATATTCCCTTTTTTTTGTGCGTGTTATGACACTACCTTAGGTTAGGCTGGGTTCTGCTACTATAGTAAATAAACTCCCAATTTAGTAAACCCCCACATTAGCGGATTAGCCCCAAAAGACTTACACCTTTTTCATTTAAGTCCAAAGTAGACTGATAAAGGCTTTCACCAGGCATTGATTTGGACATCCAGGAGCACTACATTTTGTAGCTCTGCAATTTAAATATGTGGTTCTCACAGTAACTGCTGAAGGGAAAGTGACTCTTAGTTGCCTCACTCCAGAAGTGATAAAAATAATTTCCATTCATAGCGTATTGGCCAGAACTTGTAGACAGAGATTGGGAAATATGGGGGAAGATCATATAGATGATCTGGTGTACATTAAGGGTCTTTGTCCTGAGAATTAATTTTGACTTCCTGTAACACAAACGTTTCTGGCCTTAAATATTCCCTTGCATTTAGCAGGAATTGATTATCAAATCATTGTTACATGAATATTTAATTTGATTAAGTACAATCAGATTTCTCTCCAAAGTGATTACACCATTTGCTTTCCCATTAGTAGTTCAAGAGATATTCTATTAGCCTGCTTTTTTAATTTATCAAAAATTTTAATGAAAAATTTCTTGTGCATATTGGAATTCCAACCTTATTACACATGATAATATTTGCATTTTGTCATTAAAACACTGATATCTGTTTATTTTATGTTTCAGATTTCTATTTGGAAAAGTACTATTGTAAGCATCTTATATACAAGAGCATTTTGTCACCTTTGAAAATAATTTATTACATTCAACTGTTTTTATATTTTAATTTTTCCATATTTTATATCATAAATATGACTGTTTACAAATTGTTTATAAATGCTCTCCTATTTTCCTATTGTAAAAAACCCTTTTTCTCATTGATATTTAGAATTTTTACAATGAGTAAGCACTTTTGGGGGGATCTCCATCTCCTTTTATTTTATTTTATTATTTATTTATTTTTGCTTCAATAGGTTTTTGGGGAACAGGTGGTGTTTGGTTACACGGATAAGTCCTTTAGTGGTGATTTCTGAGATTTTGGTGCACCTGTCACCCAAGCAGTGTACACTCTATGCAAAGTGTAGCCTTTTTATTCCTCACCCCCTCCCACTCTTCCCCCGACCCAGTCCCCAAATTATATTGTATCATTCTTATGTCTTTCTATCCTCGTAGCTTAGCTCCCGCTAATGAGTAAGAACATGTGATATTTGGTTTTCAATTTCCATCCAGGTTGCTACAATGGCCATTATTTCATTCCTTTTTATAGCTGAGAATGGTCATTTTCACGATATTGATTCTACCCATCCATGAGCATGGGATGTGTTTCCATTTGTTTGTGTCATCTATGATTTCTTTCAGCAATGTTTATAGTTTTCCTTGTAGAGGTCTTTAACCTCCTTAGTTAGGTATACACTTAAGTATTTTATTTTATTTTATTTTCTGCAGCTATTGTAATAGGGGTCTAAGCTCTTGATTTGATTCTCAGCTTGGTCATTGTTGGTGTATGGCAGTGCTACTGATTTGTCTACATTGATTTTGTATCCTGAGACTTTTCTGAATTCATTTACTAGTTCTAGGAGCTTTTTGGATGAATCTTTAGGGTTTTCTAAGTAAATGATCATATTATTAGCAAACAGTGAGAGTTTGACTTCCTCTTTACCAATTTGGATGCCCTTGTTTGTTTCTGTTGTCTGATTGCTCTGGCTAGGACTTCCAGTAATACATTGAATAGAAGTGGTGAAAGTGGGCATCCTTGTCTTGTTCCAATTCTCAAGGGGAATACTTTCAACTTTTCCCTGTTCAGTGTAAAATTGGCTGTGGGTTTGTCATAGATGGCATACATGTCATACATGGCTTTTATTACCTTAAGGTATGTTCCATCTATGCCAATTTTGCTTAGGGTATTAATAATAAAGAATACTAGATTTTGTCAAATCCTTTTTTTGCATCTATTGAAATGATCATGTGATTTTTGTTTTTAATCCCGTTTAAAACAAAACACATACATGTGGTGTATCACATTTATTAACTTGTGTAAATTAAACCATCCCTGCATCCTTGGTATGAAACTCACTTGATCATGGTGGATTATATTTTTGATATGCCGTCAGATTCAGTTAGCTAGTATTTTGGTGAGGATTTTTGCATCTATGTTCATCAGGGATATTGGTCTGTAGTTTTCTTTTTTTGTTATGTCCTTTCCTGGTTTTGTTATTAGGGTGATACTGGCTTCACGGAATGATTCAGGGAAGATCCTCTTTCTCTACGTTTTGAAATAATGTGAATAGGATTGGTACCAATTCTTTTTTGAATGTCTGATATAATTCAGCTGTGAATTTATCTGGTCCTGGATTTTTTTTTTGTTGGCAATTTTTAAAATTACCATTTCAATCTTGCCGCTTTTTATTGGTCTGTTCAGAGTTTCAGTTTCTTCCCAGTTTAATCTAGGAGGGTTGTATATTTCCAGAAACTTATCCATCTCCTCTAGGTTTTCGAGTTTGTGTGTGTAAAGGTGTTCATAATAGCCTTGAATAATCTTTCTTATTTCTGTGGTATCAGTTGTAATATCTCCAGTTTTGTTTATAATTGAGCTTATTCAGATCTTCTCTCTTCTTTTCTTGGTTAATGTCACTAAGGTCTATCAATTTTATTTATCCTTTCAAAGAAGCACCTTTTTGTTTCATTTATCTTTTGTAATTTTTTGTTACCATTTTATTTAGTTCTGCTCGGATCTTTGTTATTTCTTTTCTTCTGCTGGGTTTGGGTTTGGTTTGTTCTTGTTTCTCTAGTTCCTTGAGGTGTGACCTTAGATTGTTTATTTTTGATCTTTCAGACTTTTTGATGTAGGTTTTAATGCTAACTTTCCTGTTAGCACCACTTTTGCTGTATCTCAGAGGTTTTGATAGGTTGTGTTATTGTTATTGTTCACTTCAAAGAATTTTTACATTTCTATCTTAATTTCATTATTGACCCAACAATCAATCAGAAGGAGGTTATTTAATTTCCATGTATTGCATGGTTTGAGAATCCCTTTTGGAGTTGATTTTCAATTTTATTCCACTGTGGTCTGAGGGAGTACTTGATATAATTTCAATTTTCTTAAATTTATTGAGACTTGTTTTGTGGCCTATCATTCTATCTTGAAGAATGTTCCATGTGTGATGAATAGAAAGAATATTCTGCAGTTGTTGGGTGGAATGTTCTGTAACTGCCTGTTAAGTTCATTTGTTCTAGGGTATAGTTTAAGTCCATTGTTTCTTTGTTGACTTTGTGTCTTGATGACTTATCTAGTGCTGTCAGTGGAGTATTGAATTCCCCCACTAGTATTGTGCTGCTGTCTATCTCATTTCTTCGGCCTAGTACTAATTGTTTTGTAAATTTGGGAGTTCCAGTGTTAGGTGCATATATATTTAGGACCATGACGTTTTCCTTTTGGGCTAGTTATTTTATCATTTTATTGTGTCCCTCTTTGTCTTTTTAAAATGCTATTACTTTAAAGTCTGTTTTGTCTGCTATAAGAATAGCTACTCCTGCTTGCTTATAATGTCCATTTGCATGGAATATCTTTTTCCACCCCTTTAGTTTAAGTTTATGTGAGTTCTTATGTGTTAGGTGAGTCTCTTGAAGACAGCGATTCTTGGTTAATGAATTCTTTTTTTTTTTTTTTTTTTTTGAGACAGAGTCTCACTCCATCACCCAGGATGGTGGAGTGCAGTGGCACAATCTCAGCTCACTGCAACCACCACCTCCTGGATTCAAGCGATTCTCATGCCTCAGCCTCCTGAGTAGCTGGGATTACAGGCATGTGCCACCACCTCCAGCTAATTTTTGTATTTTTAGTGGAGTGGGGGTTCACCACGTTGGCCAGGCTGGTCTTGAACCCCTAACCTCAAGTGATCCTCCCGCCTCAGCCTCCCAAAGTACTTGGATTACGGGTGTGAGCCATCATACCCGCCTGGTTGGTGGATTCATATCTCTTCTGCCATTCTGTGTCTTTTAATGGAGCATTTAGGCTATTTACATTCCATGTTAGTATTGAGATGTGCAGTACTGTTCTATTCATCATGCTAGTTGTTGCCTGAATACCTTGTTTTTTTTTTCATTGTTTAATTGTTTTATAGGTCCTGTGAGATTTATGCTTTAAGGATGTTCTATTTTGGTGTATTTTGAGGATTTGTTTCAAGATTTAGAGCTCCTTTTAGCAGTTCTTGAGTGCTGGCTGGGTATTGGCAAATTCTGTCAGCATTTGTTTGTCTGAAGAAGACTGTATCTTTCCTTCATATATGAAGTTTAGTTTCGCTGGATAAAAATTCTTGGCTGATAATTGTTTTGTCTAATGAGGCTAAAAATAGGACCCCAAATCCCTTCTAGCTTGTGGAGTTTCTGCTGAGAAATCTGCAGTTAATCTAATAGGTTTTTTCTTTATAGGTTGCCTGATGCTTTTACCTTGCAGCTCTTAAGATTCTTTCCTTTGTCTTGAGTTTAGATGACCTGATGACTATGTACCTTGTTGTTGATCATTTTGTGATATATTTCCTGAGTGTTCTTTGAACTGCTTGTATTTTGATGTCTAGATCTAGCAAGGCCAGGGAAGTTTTCCATGATTATTCCCTTAAATATGCTTTCCAAACTTTTAGATTTCCCTTCTTCTTTTGGAACACCAATTATTCTTAGGTTTGATTGTTTAACGTAATCCCAAACTTCTTGGAGGCTTTGTTCATTTTTTGGATTCTTTTTTCTTTGTCTTTGTCAGATTGGGTTAATTCAAAAGCCTTGCAAGGAAGGCTTGAATCTCTTGAAGGGGCCCTCAAGTTCTTTCTTCTATTTGTTCAATTCTGTTGTTGAGACTTTCCAGTGCAGTTTGCATTTCTTTAAGTGTGTCCTTCATTACCAGAAGTTGTGATTGTTTTTTATTTATACGATCTATTTCTCTGGAGATTTTTCCATTCATATCCTGTATCATTTTTGTGTATTCTTTAAGTTGGTATTCACCATTCTCAGGTGCCTCTTTGAGTAGCTTAACAATTGACCTTCTGCATTATTTTTTCTGGCAATTCGGAGATTACATCTTGGTTTGGATCCATTGCTCGTGAGCTAGTGTATCTTTTGGGGGCGTTAAAGAACCTTGTTTTGTCATATTACTGGGATTGTTTTTCTGGTTCCTTCTCATTTGGGTAGACTATGTGAGAGGGAATATCTAGGGCTCAAGGGCTGCTGTTTAGATTCTTTTGTCCCACAGGGTGCTCTCTTGATGTAGTGCTCTCCACCATCCCCTAGGAATGGGGCTTCCTGAGAGCCAAACTGCAGTGATTGTTATTTCTCTTTGGGGTCTAGCCACCCATCAGAGCTACTGGGCTCTGTACTGGTACTGGGGAGTGTCTGAAAAAGGTCCTGTGATGTGATCTGTGTTCAGGTCTCTCAGCCATGGATACCAGCACCTGCTCCAGTGGCTTTAGCAGGACAGTGAAGTGGACTCTGTGAGGGTCTTTGGTTGTAGTTTTGTCTATTGTGCTGGTTTTTTGTTGGTTGCCCTCCAGTCAGGAGGTACCACTTTTAAGAGAACATCAGCTGCAGAAGTATGTGGAGGATACATGCTTGCCCTAGGGTCACCTGGATAAGCATTCAAGTTTCTCAGGTGGTGGGCTAGGCCATGGAGCTCCCAAGAGATTATGTCCTTTATCTTTGGAGTTTTTCGGCTGTCTCTTGTAGCCTACAGAGGCAAGCTGCTTCCTTCAAAAGGTCTGTGGATTCTCTCCTGTTACCCTGCTCTTTATGTACATTTGTTACTTTTTGATGTCCTAATTTATGCTAATCTGATAGATAGAAAGTAATATCTTTATTGATGATATTCTTTATCCCAATATTTGATATAGCAAAATTGTTTTTCCTGATGTCTTTTGAATCCTTGCATCTCAGTGGTAGATTCCATCTCTCTTAAATTCCTAGCATGGAAGAGCTGTTCTGTGTACATTTAGCAGCTGGTGAACAGGTGAACATTGGCAGATCCCATCCTCCCTGGCCTGGATTGCAGAAGAATTATACCAGGCAGTGGTGGTGGGTGGGCAGTGGCACCTGGGCAGTGATAGCAATTCATGGCTCTCTTTGTACCCTTTCCCACAGTTTCTGCTCAGTTGGGAAAATATGGGTAGGATATCCAGCCCTCCTCCTCCCCTTCAAGCTTCTGTTCCATATCATAGAGCATCTGTCTGGGGGATGGTCAGAGCAAGCCTCAAAACTGACAATATACTGTCTCTTGCCACAGAGCCTGACTTTATCTGTATTAGACTATTGGGCAATTTATATCCCAGGGTTTTCCAGAGTATGATAGAGCAGTCAAGTAGCAATTAGTAGAGATTACGAGATGAGTGTAATACCAATAGAAGCAGAAGCCTGAAGTCTTCTGCAGAGATCAGAGAAAGAGATGGTCAAAAAGAATCTAGGGTGACTCACACCCACCTGTGCTCATGCCATGAGTGACTGGTGAGGGAGCATCTGAGTTTCAAGTTCCTGACTGAATGCTGTGCAAACTCAAACTCCCTGAATGGTGAAAGCAATCCCCAAGCCATACATAGATCCAAAGGTAAAAGGTGAAAATCTTCCTGGTTCAGAAGAGTTAAGCAAAATCACTGAACAATCAATGGTTAACCACTAAATGGTGATGACCCCTAAGAAGCCAGGCTTAAAGATAAAAATAAGGGGAGAAAATAGAACAGTGCTGTCAGAGGCTCAAGTAAGTGGGAAATAGATTTCACTGAACTGGTATAGACAAGTCACTAACAAATAAGCAAGCAAATAAACAAACAATGACCACAGCTTTGAAGGAAAGGATCAGTATCAGGAGTTACTACAGTATGTTAACTAAAATGTTTGGCTTTCAGATGAGATTGGGCATGTTTGGGATGATATGGCCACAGGCAAATTTTGGTGTTCACCAAAAAATTATGATACATGCAAAGAGACATTAAAATGTGACCTATACATAGGAAAAATAAAGCAAACAATAGAAATTGTCTTTGTGGGAGCCCAGGTGTTGGAATTAGACTTCAAAGCAGCCATTATAAATGCGCTCAAAGGACCAAAGGAAAGCATGTTTAAAGAATTAAAATAAGGTATGATGACAATGTCACATCAAATAGAGAATATCAGTAAAAGTAAGTTTTAAGAAAGAAACACAAAGAAATCTATAACTGAAAAGTACAATAGCCAAAATGAAAAGTTACCAAAAGGGCTTAACAGTAGTTCTCACCTGGAAAAAGAATCAGCAAACTTAAAGATAAATCAATAGAGACCATGAATCTCAAGGAAGTCTTTTTACTCCCACTATTTTACTAAATATTCATAAGATGAATGAGTGAGCAGACACCTTAAGGTTTGTTTTCCTACATTATTATAAGGACATTTTAAAAAGTCACATTCCTTTGCTTGAGAAACTATTGACTACCTATTATGTATCTATCTATCTATCTATCTATCTATCATCTATCTATCTATCTATCTATCTATCTATCTATCTATCATCTATCTCCATTTTATGCATCTGTTTTTTCTTCTTCTGTATCTCCGTCTACCTAGCTATCTTTCAGTTAGAGCTTCTAGGTCAACTTGTCTTCCTACTTCAGGTGATTTCACAACTACTAAAAGAAGAAATCTAGTTTTGAAGATAATCTGACTGGTAGCTTATCCCTAAGTAAATGCACAATTTTTACTACATTCACTTTCTTGTATATTGAAAATAAACCCTCAACTCTTGTATCTACTCTAAGAATTCTTAGGAGGCTGAAGAAACTATAATCTTTCTTTGTTTTCTTCTTTTGTTTCTTTTTTCCTCTTGGGGCTTCCTTCCCCCGATTTTACATTACATAGTCCCAGACTATTGGGGTTAGAAGAGATCTTGGGGAGTTAAAGCAGTGCATTCTCCTTATTTCACCAATAAGAAAGCTGAGCAAGTGATTAGCCTACTCAAAGTCATCCAACCTTGTTACCCAGTCGTTCCACCAAGTGACATCTCCTGTCTTTTATTATACTTTTTTTTTTTAACTTTTTCTTCTCAACACTCAGCCTTTAATTCTTCAGCCTTTCTGGCCTTTCTTGTAAAAAATAAAAGAAATAAAAAATAAAAGAATGAAACTTAATACCTGTTGAGAGGGGAGAAAAATTAAGAAAGACTCTGCTTTGTGTAAATGTTTGGAGAAAACCTTTATCTTTTTTAAAAAAAATGTATAATCATCTTGCTTCATAGAATACCAACTCAGAGACAACATTTCTATTTCTCTCTGTGTTGTGCACATACATGGGACATGCTATTAGGGGTGTTCAGCTAGTCACAGTATATTTATTCAGGGATGTAAATGACTGGATAGATTATTCTTAATTATTATGACATATAACAAAATAATTGTGAACCTAAAAGAGGAATTATTGTATAATTAGGAATACATACTGGGGAATTTTAAGGCTCTAGGACTTTAATAATATAAAAACAAAATCTTTTAAAGAAAATTTGTATTGTTTTAAATTTAAAGTTATTTTTGTTGAGCATCTCTTCACTGTGGACCAATTACAATTCACACACTTGGGAAATCAGACCATTTATAGAAGAATTACTGACAATGGACAGTGACAAACCTTGAAATTCAAAGTTATTTTCATCGCAGTATCTAAGAGAAGGAAATTAAAACTGCCTGTACTTCCTCAGCAGGCCAAATGCCAGTAAAGTTGTCTGGAGATGATGTGAGATGGTCATGTGGCTACTTTTTTTTTTTCTGGAAAGTGAACCCTTGAAAGTAGGATCAATAAAAATATCAATGAGAGAATAGCATTATCTCACACAAAAAATGGCAATTGTGAAAATTACATACAATAGGAAAGGACAGAATATTTATCTCGTCATATAGGGAATATTTGACTAATGCCACAAATCTATTTAGTAAAAGAAAAAAACCAAGCATTTCAGAAAAGTGGGATAATTTATAAACTTCACTCATTAGAAATTATAATATGACAGTACTGTGAAGCTAGCATGCATTAACTAAGACACGACTCCATTGTTTAAAAATCCATGTGACAATTAACAACCACAGCAACACATTATAGAGTTTTTCCAAAATGCTCTAATGTAATTTCTAAATGCCATTCCTCTTTTATAATAAATCATCTTTGTGATCAATATTTTCCAGTCAATATTCTCCTCCCTAAAAGCAATCTGGACTATTGGGCAGAAACAGAAGCAGTCAGTAATTTGAACGGTTTGTGTTTCTTGGTTTCTCTAATAATAACCTGACACTGTTTCTGCAATAGGCACCACAACACTCCAATTCCCATGTCTTCAATGTTCCTTTCATCATCAGTCACCTTTACTTCCATTTTGTTAATAATCAGATGTGGGGTTGACCTATGCAAAGGAACCACTTCTATACGTAGTGTCTTGTACCCTGGATAGAAGACACTCGCATGCTGCATTTTGCAGGCATGTTCAGGCTTCTGCATTAGCCACATGTCCCTGGGAATTGTGCTCAAATCCAGGCTGCATCTTACCTCAGCAATTCCTTCTTCTTGGGACTTACATATCCGTGATTCCACATCACACAGCCCAAGACTATATATAGTGCCATATAATAGTTGTTTTAGTCTGTTTTCTTTTATTATAACTGAGTAACTGGTCCTGGGCAATTTATAAAGAAAAGGAACTTATTTTTTACAGTTATGGAGGCTGAGAAGTCCAAGGTGAGGGGCTGCATTTAGTGAAGACCTTCTTGCTGGTGGGGACTCTCTGCAGAGTTTCCAGGCGGTGCAGAGTATCATATAGTGATGGGGTTGAGCATACTTGCTCAGGTCTCTCTTTCTCCTCTTGCAAAGCCACTAATAATCACTCTTGTGATAACCCATTAACACATTAACCTATTAATCCATTAATCTGTACATGAGGGCTAAGACCTCATAACACAATCACCTCTTAAAGGTTCCACCTTTCAGTACTGCCACATTGGGGATAAAGTTTCAATATGAATTTTGGAGGGGAGAAACGTTTAAACCACTTCAATAGCATTTGGTCACCGACAACTTGACATGAGATCCCTCAGTACTGTCAACCTGTAACAAATGAGGGTCCCACTGCAGTGATTGTTACAGCTGTCCACAAACATGATCTGGACCATTGCATTTTAGTCACAGGAAACATTCAGCAAGGGTCAAGCTTACTATACAACAGCAGTGAGTATGTATTGAGTGGCGATTATGTGCCTGTTGTGGAGTCTTGATAAGTAAGCAACAAAGAGGAAGGGACCCCAGGTAGGGGAGGGACCCAGGTGGGGAAGAACAATGAACAATTGTTCTGAGAAATGAGAAATCACAAACAATGACCTTGTTTAGCACATAGCCCCCTCCAGTACAACCCTATTAAACTTCCCTCCAGGACCCCCCAACCTTTGCACAACCCTATTAAACTTCCCTGCAGCTCCTCCCATCCACCTCGTGGCAGATAGCCCCTTATCTGCTGTGCTGCCTGTTGCAAACTAACAATGTATTTTCATACTTTCTCTAAAAAATATGCCTTTCTTTACTTACAACTGTCCTGGCGAATTCCTTTACCACCCGTGACACCGGCCCCAACTAGTCACACCTGTAACATTTTGGTGGCCTGTATGAGGCCTTCTTGGGGACCTCTCTACTACTCTATCCCTTCCCTCTCCTCCAATTCCAGACTCTTGGTGGTCAGTGTTCAAGTCCAGAGACAACTGAAGGTCCCTGGCAAGGGCCGCTCCCAGGCAGACCAGAGGTCCTGGTGGGAAGATGTCTGATTGCCATCGCCTGATCAGATGAGAGTTCAGAGTGTTCTTTCCTTTTTAGTCGTCTAGTGGACAAACTCTAGTATCTCTCTGGAAATTGATGGCCACTCCCTGGTACAGCCTGAAGGCCTGGGGTGAACAGGTTTGCCTGCCTTGCAAGGAAGGTAGGCAGGCTCTCTGTTATCTTTTCTGGTCAAGAGACTCCAATCCCTTATGTGTAGTGCAATTGGCAGCAGAAGTTCAACCAGGGTGAACCTACACCCATTCTGGAGAACATAGACTCCCTCTTTCTCACTCTAAACTCTCCTGTGAAGACAGCCAGCCATCCTGCTGCAGACGTCTTAAGCCAGGTGATCCCAAACAGCACCAGGATGATAAGTCTTCCCTCAACGTTTTTCTGGCATACCTGGATTGAGCACACAGTGTGTAATTTGTACCTGGACTGACCTTGGGTCTCTTACCCAGTGTTCATCCAATGTAAGGCTCTATCACTGAGAGATCCTTTCCAATAGGTGGAATATCTCTTTGGAAAGTGCATTTTGAAGTCCTTAAGTAAAGACTAGTGGAGCCCTCTTCCTTTGCAGGAAGCTTCAAAAGAAATTGCAGTTCATGTTCCCAGGGGATTTTTTTTTTCCCCCAGTCCCATCATGGGACAAAGCCCCATCTATTCCGTCAGACTTAACCCTGCACTGCATTTTAAAGCACTGGGATAAATTTGACACTTAGACTCTTAAAAAGAAATGTCTAATTTTCTTGTGTAATACAATATGGCCACTTTATAAACTTCCAGATCAGGAATCCTCCTGGTCTCCAGGCTGGACCCTTGCCCCAATACCATTTTACAGCTTGATCTTTTCTGTCACAACTCTTCTAAATGGTCTGAAATTCTTAATGTCCAGGTTTTCATGACTTTCAGGATCCTAATCTCCACAAAACCTGTTGAATGTGCATGGCTAGATTCTCTGGTCCCACTGACTCGTCTTACATTTCGATGATCCTTCTTTTACTCTCTACCATTCTCCATACCCGGCTGGACAAGTTGAGATAGCGCCATCTTTCCCTAACAAGCCACCTTCACATCCAATTACACTGTCTGCATTTGCTCCTTCTCCCTCACCTTCCCCCTGACACCCAAACCTTGGATGTTATTTTCTGTTGCCTCCTCCTTATCAGGACACTTCTCCCCTTCACATACAAGTCAGGGGCCACCTAGGATCCCATTTCAGGCCCAGAAAAAGTTCTGCCACTCCAGGAGGTGGCAAATGGGAATCTAGGAACCATCAGAGTCCATATTCCTTTCCCAATATCTGATCTTTTCCAAATAGAAACTAAGCTCAGCTCTTTCAGCCAAGACCGTTCTCACTTCATGAAGGAATTTAAAGAATTTGCTGTTTCCTTCTACCTCACTTGGTAGGACATCTATATTATTTTCACCACTTGTTTCACCCACAAGGAAAAATCCTGCATTTGGTCTCTGGCCCAAAGATGGGCAGATGAGGTACATTCCCCAAACCCCCAGGAGTCTGGCCCTGGGAGAACCACAGTGCATGACACTGATCTAGGTGGTGATGTCAAGAGGGAGACCACAGCAAGGAACATCATAATCACATGATCACTTGCCTGATTGAGGGCATGAAGAAGGCCACCATAAAACCTGTAAATTATGTCACACTAAGGGAAATAACACAGGCATCAAATAAAAACCTAGCCCTATTCCATTTCAGGCCGGCTGAGGCTATGAGAAAATATACTATATGAACCCTGAGAGCCCAGAAGGCCCACCATCTGGGCTGTTCATTTCATCAGCCAGGCATCATCAGACATTAGACATAAACTCCAAAAGCTAGATAAGGAACCACAAACTCCTTTCCTCAAATTGCTGGACATGGCCTTCAAGGTCTTCAATAATTGAGAGGAGGTCTCAAGAACTGAACAGGATAGGAAGGAATGAGAAAGAGATAAGCAGCAGGCACATTATATGGGCACAGCTGTTGCTAACTCCCTGCCTACCTCAAAGGCCCTGGGTCAGCCATCAGGATACAGCCCAGCAGCCTATAAGGGAGGCCCCCATTTGCTATCATTGTACCAGTCAGGGAATATTAGCCAACACTGACAAAACTCTCTCCAGCCATTATCTGGGCCCCAGCAACTGCCACCTGGCCCCTACCCACACTGCAAACAAGTGGGGCACTGGAAATGGGACTTCCTTTCTCTCTCTCATGCAGGAGGTCACCCTTTACTAGCAACTTCATTTGCAGGCCAACTTGAGAGAATGGCAAAGAATCCTTGACTCTGTTCCTCAACTATGAGGAAACCAATAGGAACAAAAGGGAAGAAGGGATGAGTCCCAGGAAGGGCCATTTCCTCTCTTTCCCAGATTGACAGGTCCCCAAAACCATTTAGGCTCCTGTGTTTTCCATCACTATGGCTGAGCGTTTGGAAACCCTAGACGTGGCAGGAAGAAGAACTGAGTTATTGATTGATACAGGAGAAGATTACTCTGCCCTAATTAATTTTCCTGGACCTACTTTTCAGTCCTCAATCCTCCTTACCAGCAGAGATGGCCAGCTAAAACAGGGGTAATTTACTTCTCCTTTAGTATGTACCTTTGCAAAAAATATTTTCACTCATTCTTTCCTTGCTTTGCCAATTGCCCAATCCCACTTCTTGGGAGGGACATAATGACAAAGATCCAAACCAAACTTCAATTGTCTGAGCTTCCCTGCCCATTATTAAGCTTACTAGCCCCTGACACCAAAAGCCCAAAGATAATAAAGCCTTCTATTCTACAATACGTTCCTTCAGAGGTATGGGATACTTCCACTTCAGGAAGGATTTTTATAGGATCTGTTCATTGTTCACAGATCCTATAAAAATCCACCTTAAAAGTCCCAAATCCTTCTCTAGGATGCCCCAATAACCTTTAAAGCCAAAACTCAAATAAGCTTACAGCTCCTAATAGAGAAATTTTTGGCCATGGGGTTACTCTGCCCTTGTAACTCATTACATAATACACCCATCTGGGCAGTCAAAAAGACAGTTTGGGAGGCTGCAGCAGCTTGAACCTGGGAGACGGAAGTTACAGTAAGCTGAGATTGCACCACTGCACTCCATCCTGGGCAACAAAGTGAGACTGTGGCTCAAAAAATAAAATAAAATAAAATAAAAAAATAAAAATGTCAGACGGCACCTATACAATACTACAAGACCTGAGGGCCATCAGTGAAGCAGTAATCCCCATACATCTAATTGTTCCCAATCCTTACAGCCTGCTAGGGCAAAATTCCTTCTGGCACTTCTTGGTTCACAGTAATAGATCTAAAAGATGCTTTCTTTTGCATTTCAGTACACCTGGACTCTGAATTTTTATTTGTCTTTGAATGATGACCCTTCTAATCATGTTTCCTAACAATTAACCTGGAGAGACCTCCCCCAGGGATTTAGAGATAGCCCACACCTATTTTGATAGGCTCTTGACAAAGATCTCTTCACCCTTCAACTCTCCCTGATAGTGTCCTGCTTCAAAATGTTGATGACCTGCTTATTTTCAGCCCAACCAAACATGTCTCAGACCTAAATACTACTAAAACTCTTCAGAGATTGGCCTCCTGTGGTTATAAAGTCTCTGCTTCCAAAGCTCACATCTCCTCTCAGGAGGTCCAATTCTTGAGACAAACATTAACCCCAGGGTCCAAGGGTCTCTCAAAGTGCTGCAAATATCTTATCCTAAACATGAGCATTCTATTCACTAGACAGCAGCTGTGGTCCTTTTGGAGAATGGCAGGCTTCTGTAACACTTGGATAGCCCAGTTTTTGATTATAGCAAAACCTCTGTATAAGGCACTATGAAGACCAGAGGAGGAACACTTAAATTGGAGCCTTGAAATAAATAATGTCCCTAAAACCCTGAAACAAGCACTCACCTCCACCCCAGCCCTGCCTTGACAGATCTTAGAAAGCCTTTTTACTTGTTTATACTTGAAAGAAGGGGTATCGCCCTTGGAATCCTCACTAATCCATTGTGACTTTCTCAACGGCCAATTGCTTACTTATCAAAAACCCTTGACCTAGTAGCATAGGGATGGCCTCTATGCCTCTGAGTGCTAGCATCTGTGGCTCTCCTAGTTAAGAAGGCCTTCAAGCTAACTCTGGGTCAAGGAATAACTCTATACACCCCACATCAGGTAATAGATATCCTAAACTCAAAGGCCTTTCACTGGATCTCAGACAGCTGTATTAGCAAATATCAAACACTCCTTCCACAGGTACCCGAATTGAGTATTAGGCCCTGTCAAACTCTTAATCCTGCCACCCTTGTTACCTGACCCAAATGTGGAGAGACCACTTAAACATTCTTGCTTGGAAACCATAGCTTTAACTTGTAATGCTAGACTAGACCTCCTGGATATATCTCTTATAGATCCCGAGGCCACAGATGGAAATAACTTTATGACAGGTGGAACCCGATTGTTAGGCTATGCTATTGTTAGCCTAGCTGAAGTCATAAAATCTAGACCCCTTTCAGGAGACACTACCTCAGCCCAAAAGGCTGAGCTCATTGCTCTTACCAGAGCCTTACAATTAGGGACAAGCATGAAGCTTAACATCTAAACAGACTTGTCCTATGTCTTTCATGTAGTGCATGCCCATGCAGCCATTTGGCGGGAAAGAGGGCGTTTAATGGCCCCAAATATTCGAATTAAACATGCTCTTGAAATAATGGCCAGTTGGAGGCAATTATGCTTCCCTCACATTAGCTATCATTCACTGCAAAGCCTATTAGAGGAACAATGATGAAATCTCTGTTGGGAACAACCAGCCTGACGAACAAGCAAAACTGGCTGCCAGGCTGCCCCTTTAGTCTGTCCTAGTTCCCACCGTAACTCCCTTGTCTCCACACTATACACAGGAGGAAACCCAAAAGCTCTAGAAAGGGGTTTCTCCCATACCTCAGAAGGCTGACTTAAAAGGTCCTGATGGGAAACTCTTGCTTCCAGGAGCCTCACAATGGCAGCTTCTAAACAGCTTACACCAATCAACTCATCTAGGGGCTAAGGCCCTCCAGAGAGTAATAAAGCTGCTGTTTACCAGCAAGAGGGTAGCCCAAACTATGGGCCATCTCACAGGCCTGTCTCACCTGCTCCCAAATAAACCCAGAGGGAGTCCACAAACCTTCCCTACTCCTTCAACCAATTCAAAGATGAGGGACCTTACCTGGAGAAGACTGACAAATTGAGTTTACGTACATGCCACTATGCAAGGGACTCAGGTACTAGTTAGTTATTGTAGACACCTTCACTGGATGGGTAGAGGCCTTTGCCACTAAAACCAAGTGGACCTTAGAAGTCGCTTCGGCCCTTTTAGGTCACATTCCTCTTCATTTTGGGCTCCCTTATGCCCTATAGTCAGACAATGGCCCCACTTTAATTTCTCAAATAATGCAGGGAATCAGTGCTTTCCAGACCATGCATGTGGCTTGGCATCACAATCTTCTGGGAACGTGGAGAGAGCCAACCAAACCATAAAAAAGTACCTCATGAAGGTAATGCATGGAATCCAACAGTCATGGCCAACTTTACTCCTCATTGCACTCTGAAAAGCCCATATCACCCCAAAATATGAAACTCAGCCCCTTTGAGATTCTCTATGGAAGATCTTTCCTCCAAATAGATCTTTTAGTAGAACCAAAGAGTCATTATCTCATGCAATATGTTATACCCCTGGGACAAACCATCAAGGCCATTAATCATTATCAGAATTTTCATAGCCCAAAACCTAAACCCTGTTTTTCAGGAGACACTAACCCTAATCTTATGCCTGGAGACTGGGTATGTCATCCCAAAGGACAAAAAGCCACTGGAGCCTCTTTGGATTAGATCATACCAAGTTCTCCTTATGACCCTAACAGCTGTAAATCTCCAAGGCCTTTCTGTGGATTTACCTCTTCAGGGTCAAGGTGGCACCAGCACCCAACAAAGAACACTTAAACCTGTGAACCAGTTGGAGACTTTCATCTGTTGTTCAGGTGGGACCTGAACTCCAGTGATATCCACCCTAATATGTAGAGGGCTTATTTCATCCTCTTACAGTCCTTAAGCCAGTACTCAGAAGTTTTCCTTGGTCAGCTTTGTCTTCTGCTATAAATGCTTTTATGAACAACTCACCGAAACTTGCTGTCTTCAGGGGAATTTCCAAGACTTCCACCTGGACTAAATTTCCTTATATGTATCTTAGCTATATCATTCACCCCCACCCCACGACACAGGTTTGCGGAAGTTCTAGGACTGTGTCCAGTTGTTTTCTTATATTTGTGGCTCTTCTCTCTTGTCTCCCTGAATTCATTATATCTTGTTACTTTTAACATGGCAGGCTTCATCCCAGTTATTTGGATGTCTCTCCACTTAGCGTTAACACTTACAGCGAACCTTGCTCTGCCTAGCTTCATGGATTATACCCTACTTGAAGGGGCCCATAAGCTATTAAGGGAAAAACATTCTCTGCATGGAAAGGATTTTTGGCTTTGCTTACCACTAACCCCTGAAAGGTATGCTTCTGCATTCCCTATTTCTATTCAGGATTGGATCCATTTTAACACCACCTTGTACCCTAAATTCCTGTTCCCCCAACTCCCATGGGACCTTAAAAAGCATACATGAGGCATAATATCTGCATTCTCTGCCTATTTAAGCCAATACACAACCAAGCTAAAAACAGCAACCCTCTGGAAGGACTGGTCACCGAGCCGAGAGACAATGGTAGACTCCAAACCCTGTTGTAGGCCCCCTTTCTAAACAAGTCCAACCCAAACATCAAGCTCCTATTTGTCTTAAAACAACAGATAATGAACATTGCTCCAATCCTGAGGGTAATATTCCTAACTCCCTTCAAAACTACACTGTAACTATAAGTATCACCAATAGAAAAACATATCAGAGGGAAAACACAATTCAGTACCAGTTAGAATATCAGGCCCAGCTGCCCTCAATTCCCCAAATCTCCAAAACATTAACTCTCACTACTGCACAAGGTGCCCCTCTCCAGACACTTGTTCTGACCCAGTCCCATGGCAAAATTGCAAGGTTGCAATTTCCCCAAATAATTGCCTACACATTCCCATGCTCAGCAGCCCCAAATCTCAGATGTTTCTAGATGCTCAATGCTTTCATTTATTCTAGGAAAATGAAACCCACCAAATGCAAACTGTAATATCCAAGCCTTACAGCCTCTTACAACTATGCACTAGCTATTCAGTATTTCTTCAGGTCAGAAGGCCAAAATACACTGTTTCTTCACTTTAAGTCTAACATCTTCCCTTAAATCTAAGGGAGCTTTCTTCCTCTGAGAATCAAATGCATATATTTGTCTTCCAGCCAACTGGACTGGGACTTGTACACTACTTTACTTAGCTCCAGACATCCAAATTGCTCCTTCTGATCAATCCCTCCCAATTCCACTTTACAGTTCCAGTGGGGAAAAATGGGCCATCCATCTGATTCCATTACTCATTGGCGTAGGAATTGCCACTGGATTAGGTACAAGAATAACACATATGAGCCTTGCAGTCCCTACTTATCATGCCCTCTCAGTCGAACTCACCCCTGAGCTCAAATGCATCTCTGACACTCTGGAAGTCCTCCAAGATCAGGTAGACCCCCTAGCAGCAGTTATTTAAAACAACCATGGCCTAAATCTACTTATGGCAGCCCATGGGGGGCATTTGTTTAGCCCTTAAAGAAGATTGTTATGTTTATATTAATCAAGCAGGAATAGTGTGGGACCCTATCAAAAAACACTGAAATTGAGGAAAAGGCATCACAAGGATGGTCTTCATGGACATCCACCTGGGGATGGTTCTTCTGGTTGCTCCTTGTGTCACTAACAGGCATTTTATTATTCCTTCTTTTTGGCCCTTGCATCTTCAACTTACTTGTTAAATTTGTGTCTTCTAGAATTCAGCAGTTTCACCTTCGAATAATGCTGCAAATGGAATATCAGTCTCTCCCCAGTGATGCTCACTAACTGAACAAATCTCCCTTGGATTCAGCTGGACACCAGTTTCACCTTGACATGCTCCCCATCTCTGATGAGTCCCTTCCTCCAGCAAGATCCAATATCCTAAGTCCCACAGTCCAGGACAATGACCCACAGGGTCTCCCGACAGACCAACAGCCATAGTTAGGGTCAACTCTACACCCGAGGCCAGCAGGAAGTAGTTGGAGGATAAGACCACTGCCCTAGTGCCAAAGACTTGTCATTGTTGTTCTGTCAGAGGGGAAAAGGGGAGTCTGAGGAAGGATTCCCAGGTGGGGGAGGGTCCCCTGTGGGGAGAAACAATAAACGTTATTCTGAGAGATGGCTAATCACAAACAACCCATGGTCACAGTGACCTTGTTCCACGCATAGCCCCCTCCAGCATGACCCTATAAATCTTCCCTCCAGTCCCTCATCTCTTGGCAGACAGCCCCTTCTCTATTGTACTGTCTGTTGTAACCTTGCAATGTATTTCATACTTTCTCTAGTAAATCTGCCTTGCTTTACATACAACTCTCTTGGCAAATTCCCTTACCACCTGCGACACCAGCCCCAGGTAGTCACACCCGTGACAACAGTCACTGTTTTAAGTGCTTTTATGTGCATTATCTTGCTTAAGTCTAAGAGGTAATATTATTATATTATTATTTTCACTTTGCAGATGAGAATCCTGTGGCTTGGAGAGGCGATACAACTTGCCTGAAAGCACAAAGCTATGAAGCAAAGGCATTCTGATTATAGAGTCACGCTATTGTACATTATATGGCCTCCAAATTGAGCACCCTGCTAGGATTCAAAATACGAGTGGGAGATGCAGACATCTTCTTGTGATTTAAGCACCTTATCTTTCATTTAGAGGCACACATGATTAGACTCTGTGGTGTAAATTAATTCAAACAAATTGGAGGAACTGATGTTACAAACGTAAACAAGGTTCTCATTAAAATCTCCCTCATTAATTGTTTTTATGGGTGGCTGTTTGGTTTTTGTAGCCCTTACACATGTTCTTGCATTTATATTTCAGGTTCAGATGAAGCTCAGACTGAAGCTGTAATAATGCTCTTGCCTACCAGGAAACAGCAGTTGGTAATGCATTCCTGGATGTTCTTTTGATAGTTCTTTCATGGAGGATAAACATGTTACCTAGAGCAAGGATTTGCATCTCAAGATTTCTACCACTGAGGGGAGCATTGAGGGTAGATGGAGCTCAGTTCAAAGATAGTTGTAAAATATTAGCATATAACTAATTTTAAAAAGCTAAAATTTCTTTATTACATTGTATTTGCTGCTAGCTTAAATTTATGTCCATTTCTGACTTTAGTTGGATATAAACACTCATAGCTATTAGATATTAGTTGAAGTTACTTGAAATAAATTAAAGCTACACTATTGAAGAGAAAGTTTGAATGTTTTTCTAATTGTATTCCATTAGGACAGAATTTTAATTTTTAGAAAATTAATTCTGTTAGACTTGATGTTCAAGATAGAGAAGTGGAAAGAATCGAACCACTTAGCACTTAATTTTTTTTCAGAGTCATTAGCAAATCCACATATTCTTCCTGTGATCTAATTCAATATTTTTCCCATGCTTGCCCCATGGGAGATGAATTGGGAACACGTACGTGCCGCTGAAGTCACAGAAAGTAGAAAATTCACCTGCTAACACTCTGCTGTGTCAAAGCGATGGTTAAAGAAAAAAAGTTGAATTTAGGAAAAAAACACCCCACAAAAACAGAGCACATCACCAAATAACATTTTTCAATTTTTTAAACCTATTAACTAAGGTATGAAACACTGAGATAAGCTTAAACATCAAACAAACAAAAAAATCCCCAATGTTTCCTTTTAAAATCTGTTCCAGGCAATTGTGTGGCTCTAGTAGTTACTGAGCATACACATCCTTTAGAGTCACCACTGACCTCTGGCTGAATGAAATTCTGGGTATAAGAACATAATCATACTATTAGCCACTATTTATCTGGTGTTTTCCGTGTACTAAGCACTATACTAAATAATTCATATGCATTATTTTAGTTAATACTCTCGGCAACCTAGGAGACAATTACTATTATTTTCATGTTACAGATGAGGACACTCAAGTTTAAAGAGGTGAAGCAAATTATCCAAAGTCACTGAGGATACCAATTAACTTTTGTTCTATAACAAAACACCTCAAAATTTACACTAGAACAGCAATCATTTACTCAACTCAGTAGTCTGTGAGTAAGCCATTAGCACAGGCTTAGCTGGACTATTCTATTTCTACTCTCAGTGGGCTCACTCACATGTTGGAAGTCGTCTGCCAGGCCTGACAGTCTCTTTCCCTTCAGCAGGCTAGCTCGGGCTTTTTCACATGGTGGTCTCAAGGATCCAGGAACCCAAGGAGAGGACAAGCCCTAGTGCTCAAGTGCTTGCCAAACCTCTGCTTCTGTCACAAAGCAAGAGACATGGCAAAGGCTAGATGCAAGAGGTAAATAAACAGAACCAACCTTTTGATTAGAGGGGCTGAAAAGTCCTCTAACCAAAAGTTTGAGTCAGTTTCTTTACCTCTTTTCCTCTAGTCTTCTTATAGAGAAGAGTAGAAGGATTTTGGCTATGTTTTCAAATTCACCATAGACAGCAAGAGACAGAGCCAGAGCCAGGCTTGAGCACTGATTCCAAAGCTCATGTCCCTAAACTTATCTTACAGTGTCTCTCAAAAACTGATCCCTTCATAGTTTTCAAGAATTCTGTCCCACTTTTTGGAGGGATGTTTGCTTTCTTTTTATTTTACAAGCTGCTACTCTTTTTTTTTTTTAACTCTCAGCAAACATTAGTTGTCTCTGTGTACCAATGTTCTGTACATTCATCCACTAGAGCATTTATCACATTATAAGGAAGCACCTATCATCACTGAATGTTTACTCTCTAGACTAGGGCAAGGATTATGTCTAATTACTCTCTACAGTCCTGATGCTTGACCCAGTCTTGGGGTATAGGGATTGTGCTCAAAAATTGTTATTGAGGAAGGTCATGATAATTTCCCAACTGAAAATCAGCTGGTTTTTGCATAGGTAGCAATGCTTATAACCATCAACTTTAGTAAAACATCCTCAAATCCTTTGAACAAAGCAATAATAGGTATTTTATTTTTGACCTCCAAATTGTAGAAAAGTTTTCCATTTCTTTGTTATTTTAGATATGTCCAATAATAGCAACACCAGTTTCAAAAACAAGACAGAAGAAAAAGCAAATGAGATGCACAGAATAAGAAAGGACCTTAGAGCTGACTTTACTTTCAGTTTAGTAACACTGGAGATGGGATGTGGTTGAGGCTCCCCAATCTGCCTATCTATGTGTTTTAAGAAGGGTGCTTTCTGTACCCTCCTTCTTTCCTGGAAAGTTAGCTGTGCTTTGTGAAATAGTGTCTGAGGGGCCCATGGCTATGTTTAGAGCCATTGCTTTATTTGTATTTTCCTTTTTTCAGTAACTGATGACAGGTGCCTCCATGGCCATTTCAGTTCTTTCCTCCACCCAGACTTGGTGAACTCCTCCATATCTCTCTAGGCCTTACTCCTCGTCTGTAGGCTGAGGGTTGAATTGTCTTTGAGTACTCTTTTAAGTTCAAGTTCTGTTGTTGAATTTACAGGCAACAGAGCGAGCATACAGGTAAGCACAAAAAAATGGGAAGTTGGTGCGACTCATACTAGGGGCAGGAGCAAATGAGACGGAAGTGAAAATACTCAGATCAGTGACTTAATATTTTTCTTTAATTTTTCCAAAACCACTAAAGAGCTGGAAGAATGCTAATCCACTTATTTTTCCCAGATTAAATAAGCCAATATTTTCATAGGCTGTTACACACAAAGCACTTTTGTACTCTACAGTTGCCAACTGGAAACTCTGGCAAGTTACTTAGTTGGTGAGTTTTATTTTCTTCATGTGTTCCTGTGTGTGCGTGGTGTTGGTGTGATGATTAGACAGATCCATGTATGTAAAACACTCAACACCATGCCTAATCCATAGAAATTACTCAATAAATTAAACTACTGTTATTATCATTATTACTATATATAGGGCATCAGTGTACTCCCAATGTAAATCTCAATTCTTAGCTTAACTTTCTGTATTTTATATTTTTACATTGAAGCTGTTTTTTATTTAAAGAACAGATTAAAATACATAGACATAAAAATGAATAACCCTCATTTCTACTACCATTAGCAAATCCAATTATTTTCATCTTTTCATGTTTCCATCCTGTCTTTGTCTGTATACATAAGTAATTTTTTTTTCTAGTTGCAGTCATTATGAAGGAAAGGATTTTGATGTGTGTTTTAAAATTTCCACTTAGCGTTGTACCCTGGAAAATATTTAAATCATCTGAATTTTAAAGGCTCAGAGAACTATAGCCAGGTAGAATACTGGTGTTGTCATCTACAATAAGCTACAGGGCTCCTTATGTTTACATAATGCTTTGCAACTTATAAGGGCTTTCAGATATGCATTTTTATTCAACACAATAATCTTAGAAGATTATATTAATAAAATACTAATTGTGACAAATAATACTTTTGAGTGCTTACTGTGTGTCAACCTATTCTGACCAGTATTATCCCTATTTGAGTCTCAGGGAAGGCAAGTGTCTTACTCAGTCTCACAAATCCAGTGAAATACTGATATGAGTAAAAAATCAGGATCTTCTGGGTATTTGTTCAGTCTTCTTTCCACTTTACTGTGCCCTTCTAGAGAACCGCAATTGGTGGATTCAGTTCCTTCATGGCATACATTTTCATTGAGGTGGCCACACGTGAGCTGCCATGTAATTTTCTGTTTCATTTTCCTTCACTTGGATGTTTAAAAAGCTTCCTTTGGCAACATGTCTTGGGAACAGCATCTTCTCTTGGCAGGATCAGTTGGTGTCACCTGTTGTAGGCATTTATTGTCCCCAATCTTTTATATAGACCCAACTCTAGTGACTAAACCAAAGGCTGGAGAAAGAGCATGTCAGCAGAAAGTCAAAGAGTTCTCTACTCTTCATTTTTAAGATGAATGTTCATTCCATGGGTGTCATTTCCATAATGAGTTTTTCTTTTTCCTGGAGAACCAGGAAAGACCAGGCATCACAAGGTCACCCTTCTTTCTCATGCAGTCTTTTCCTCTGACATTATTAAAGCTTTACAAATCAGAGCATTCATCGTCCTCATTTAAGAGGTTCTAGATATAGACTTAGAGCTGTGATAGCTACTGATATAAAACTAAAGATCATTTGGCATGGCAAAAACAACGTAAGAAATCTATTCACTGCCCTAGGTCTCTGTTTTCTTTTCGGCCATATCAGGCCTTCGGTGAAAAATTTATTTTTTAACCATTCTTCCAGCATCCTTCCTGCACTGTGAGTCTACTCCTGTTTACTGATGTATTCACCCACCCACAACTAGCTACTTTATTGTCTAGTTGGTAGTTTTAAAAATTACATAAGTATCACAAAAAATTCCCATGTGACTATTCTATTTGCCCATTTTCTTATTAATATAACTGAATTAAAGTGCTATTGAAATTCTTTGGACTTTTTTCCGTGTGGGTGCCTGAATTATGCTATTCATTTACTGAACACATAAATTAAATATTAACGTTGTTAAAACTATAGACATAATGACTAATGCCTAGAGGAAGATATGTAAAACAGCATAAATTAAAAATGAGACATAAGTTCTAAAACAAACCAAAATGATAACAAGCATTTGGTCTTGTAAGTTCTACTTTATGATCCTTGAAAACTGACAATTTTAGAATTTATATTTTGTTTGCAAGAACCACGGAATCAAGAGAGACTTTACTAGCAAACTCATCAGACTTTTAAAGCTTATTAATTTGAAAAAAAATACATGTGGTGTAACTGTGTTACAGCAATAGAACATGACATATTATAATAACACATTGTTAGGTAAAAACTCTCTCTTTTTTTTTTTTTTTTTTTGAGACAGAGTCTCACTCTGTCACCATGCTGGAGTGCAGTGGTGTGATCTCAGCTCACTGCAACCTCTACCTCCTGAGTTAAAGTGATTCTCCTGCCTCAGCCTCCCAAGTAGCTGGGACTATGGGCGTGTGCTACCACGCCCAGTTAATTTTTGTATTTTTAGTAGAGATGGGGTTTCACCATGTTGGCCAGGATGGTCTTCATCTATTGACCTCCTGATCCACCTGGCTCGGCCTTCCAAAGTGTTGGGATTACAGGCGTGAGCCACCGCGCCAGGCCAAAAACTCTCTTAATATTGCTAATAAGCAATAATTCTGTGCTTAAACATATATTAGTTTCTTTATATTCTTTTTTTCTAGACTCTCTAACATTCTGCAATCCAGTACTACAAATCCCATTTTAAAGTTTGGGAACTGAGATATAGCGAGTGATGAAAATATGCCCTCCAAATTGATATTGAATAGTAAGTCAATTTTCTGTTACTAACAAGTGTACGGAAAATCACCACTTGCTTAATTAACTGGTCATATTTTACTTTTTTCTTGGACATCTTTTGCATAATTTCCTCCCTCCCTTCCTTCCTCCCTCCTTCCTCCCTCCCTCCCTTACTCCCTCCCTTCTTTCTTCCCTGTCTCCCTCCCTTTCTCCCTTCCTTCCTTCCCTTCTTCTTTCTTTTGAATAAATACAAACAAGATATATAGCATGGAAATTATAAAAGAAAATATTAATAATGAACACTCATGTAAAAATAATTTGCTTTAAAAATAAAGCACTATCAACACCTTCATTTACTTTTCCTCAATCCACACCTATGGCTACATGGGGAGTTTCTGAAGGCCAGAAACTTATTCTCAGTGGAGAGGAAGAATGGTGGAATCTGCAAAGTATGCCAGTTCCAATCTAATAAGAATCTGTTATCAACCCTCCTTCCTCAAAAGATAGTGGTGAAGGAAAATCCTCCTGGGGGAAAAACTCTGGGTAGTATATCTTGTTTTCCTCTTCTTGTAGGTGAGAAGGGTTTTCTGGACAGAGGCTGGTGGGTAGGAATTGCAAAGAATGAAACTGGAATACATTTTGACAAGTTCTGTTAGGGTTTATGGATGGACCTCTTGGAATAAGCACAGACTGTAAAGACATTGTGTCCCTGGTCAACTCAAACCAGGGTCAGGTGACAAGATGACTCATCTTGTGAATGTTGATCAGTCTCTTTTACTCAGCTGCCTAGTTCATGCTCAAAGAGCTCATGGACAAAGTGGTCATGGCAGCAGGAATGGAGGCCATTCAAGAGGTCAACATGTTCTTCCTGTCACCATGGCTGACTTGGTTTCTGTCACCGGGGAGTGAACAATTAGCCAAAAGTTGGGGCCAAATCTGAGACATTTGATGGAGGGAAGTTGACTATCTGGTGGTAGGTAGATAACACTGAAACCCTCCTGTCATGCTAGGGACAGTTTTTGGTTCCTACAGGGATAGACACAAATTCTAGGTATACATTTAGCTTCTCTGCTCAAAGTGCATCTCCCAACACCACCATTTGTGAACTTATGGAATGCCTTATCCAAATACCATAGTATCCCCCATGATATTGCTTCTGACCAAGGGACACATTTTATGGAAAAACAAGAAAGGCAATGCGTTTATGGTCTTACCATGTGCTTTGTCATCCAGGAGCTTAGTTAAATTAAGGAATCAGCAAAGAAAAAAACAATGACTGAGTTTGGGTGCTGTCCGGTGAATGCTAACCATGCTGAAAAACAGCTGCCAAAATATGGAATCATCTCTCCCATAACCAGAATGCATGTGTCCGGGAACTAGGGGGGCAAGTGGCTTTTCACATCACTAAACCTAATAACCCACTTGTGGAAATTTGCTTACTATTTCTGTAGATTTAAGTTCAATGGGCTTGCAGTCCGTAGTGCCCAAGGAGAAATACTTCCATTAGAGACTGTTGTCATTGTTTTGAGAAAATAGAAGCTGAGGTCTATCTGACTCTTTAGATCTCCTTATGCTATTGAACCAATTTGCATAAAGTGTACCTGAAGGCTGGGTGATTAATTCTCATCACAAGGAGAAATGAAGTGTTCTGTTGTACAAGGGATGGGGAAGCAGTGAACTCTATGTTTGCAACCCAAATAATTCACTGGGGCACCTCTCCGAACTCCCTTGCTCCATAGAATTGGGCAATGAAAAACTTTGAATTTTCCCCTGAATCCCAACTACTCCCATTCCTAGCAATATAGGACAGTTCATTTAAGGAAGGCAGTTAGGAGAGACAAAAAGAGAAGGATGTAATGGGGAGAGATATAGGGAAATTTACTTTCAATGGCAAAATAGCAATTACTTTTGCACCAACCTGATTACATAAAAGATGATTCAAACTCATTTGAGAGTTTATTTGAGTGGTTGGTTAGAAAATTAAAGTAGAAATGGCAATAGCTTTCCTCTCTACCTCTAATAAATAAGAAACATAATACAAAAAGGCCCCATTCACACAGTAAGTACAATTTTTTTATTTGCTTAGCTTATTCTTTTTAAAAAAATTTTATTATTATTATACTTTAAGTTTTAGGGTACATGTGCACAACGTGCAGGTTTGTTACATATGTATACATGTGCCATGTTGGTGTGCTGCACCCATTAACTCGTCATTTAACATTAGGTATATCTCCTAATGCTTTCCCTCCCCCCTCTCCCCACCCCACAACAGTCCCCAGTGTGTGATGTTCCCCTTCCTGTGTCCATGTGTTCTCATTGTTCAATTCCCACCTATGAGTGAGAACATGTGGTGTTTGGTTTTTTGTCCTTGCAATAGTTTGCTGAGAATGATGGTTTCCAGCTTCATCCATGTCCCTACAAATTACATGAACTCATCATTTTTTATGGCTGCATAGTATTCCATTGTGTATATGTGCCACATTTTCTTAATCCAGTCTATCATTGTTGGACATTTGGGTTGGTTCCAAGTCTTTGCTATTGTGAATAGTGCTGCAATAAACATACGTGTGCATGTGTCTTTGTAGCAGCATGATTTATAATCCTTTGGGTATATATCCAGTAATGGGATGGCTGGATCAAATGGTATTTCTAGTTCTAGATCCCTGAGGAATCGCCACACCGACATCCACAATGGTTGAACTAGTTTACAGTTCCACCAACAGTGTACAAGTGTTTCTATTTCTCCACATCCTCTCCAGCACCTTTTGTTTCCTGACTTTTTAATGATCACCATTCTAACTGGTGTGAGATATATCTCATCGTGGTTTTGATTTGCATTTCTCTGATGACCAGTGATGATGAGCATTTTTTTTAATGTGTTTTTTGGCTGCATAAATGTCTTCTTTTGAGAAGTGTCTGTTCATATCCTTCTCCCACTTTTTGATGAGGTTGTTTTTTTCTTGTAAATTTGTTTGAGTTAATTGTAGATTCTGGATATTAGCCCTTTGTCAGATGAGTAGGTTGCAAAAATTTTCTCCCATTCTGTAGGTTACTTGTTCACTCTGATGGTAGTTTCTTTTGCTGTGCAGAAGCTCTTTAATTAGATCCCATTTGTCAATTTTGGCTTTTGTTGCCATTGTTTTTGGTGTTTTAGACATGAAGTCCTTGCCCATGACTATGTCCTGAATGGTATTGCCTAGGTTTTCTGCTAGGGTTTTTATGGTTTTAGGTCTATCATGTAAGTCTTTAATCCATCTTGAATTGATTTTTGTATAAGGTGTAAGGAAGGGATCCAGTTTCAGCTTTCTACATATGGCTAGCCAGTTTTCCCAGCACCATTTATTAAATAGGGAATCCTTTTCCCATTGCTTGTTTTTCTCAGGTTTGTCAAAGATCAGATAATTGTAGATATGCAGCATTATTTCTGAGGGCTCTGTTCCGTTCCTTTGATCTATATCTCTGTTTTGGTACCAGTACCATGCTGTTTTGGTTACTGTAGCCTTGTAGTATAGTTTGAAGTCAGGTAGCGTGATGCCTCCAGCTTTGTTCTTTTGGCTTAGGATTGACTTGGCGATGCAGGCTCTTTTTTGGTTCCATATGAACTTGAAAGTCGTTTTTTCCAATTATGTGAAGAAAGTCATTGGTAGCTTGATGGGGATGGCATTGAATAAATTACCTTGGGCAGTGTGGCCATTTTCACCATATTGATTCTTTCTACCCATGAGCATGGAATGTTCTTCCATTTGTTTGTATCCTCTTTTATTTCATTGAGCAGTGGTTTGTAGTTCTCCTTGAAGAGGTCCTTCACATCCCTTGTAAGTTGGATTCCTAGGTATTTTATTCTCTTTGAAGCAATTGTGAATGGGAGTTCACTCATGATTTGGCTCTCTGTTTGTCTGTTATTGGTGTATAAGAATGCTTGTGATTTTTGCAGATTGATTTTGTATCCTGAGACTTTGCTGAAGTTGCTTATCAGCTTGAGGAGATTTTGGGCTGAGTCGATGGGGTTTTCTAAATATACAATCATGTCATCTGCAAACAGGGACAATTTGACTTCCTCTTTTCCTAATTGAATGCCCTTTATTTCCTTCTCCTGCCTGATTGCCCTGGCCAGAACTTCCAACACTGTTGAATAGGAGTGGTGAGAGAGGGCATCCCTGTCTTGTGCCAGTTTTCAAAGGCAATGCTTCCAGTGTTTGTACATTCAGTATGATATTGGCTGTGGGTTTGTCATAGATAGCTCTGATTATTTTGAGATACCTCCCATCAATACCTAATTTATTGAGAGTTTTTAGCATGCAGGGTTGTTGAATTTTGTCAAAGGCCTTTTCTGCATCTATTGAGATAATCATGTGGTTTTTGTCTTTGGTTCTGTTTATATGCTGGATTACGTTTATTGATTTGTGTATGTTGAACCAGCCTTGCATCCCAGGGATGAAGCCCACTTGATCATGGTGGATAAGCTTTTTGATGTGCTGCTGGATTCGGTTGGCCAGTATTTTATGGAGGATTTTTGCATCAATGTTCATCAAGGATATTGATCTAAAATTCTCTTTTTTGGTTGTGTCTCTGCCAGGCTTTGGTATCAGGATGATGCTGGCCTCATAAAATGAGTTAGGGAGGATTCCCTCCTTTTCTATTGATTGGAATAGTTTCAGAAGGAATGATACCAGCTCCTCTTTCTACCTCTGGTAGAATTCAGCTGTGAATCCATCTGGTCCTGGACTTTTTTTGGTTGGTAAGCTATTAATTATTGCCTCAATTTCAGAGCCTGTTATTGGTCTATTCAGAGATTCAACTTCTTCCTGGTTTAGTCATGGGAGGGTGTATGTGTCGAGTAATTTATCCATTTCTTCTAGATTTTCTAGTTTATTTGCGTAGAGGTGTTTATAGTATTCTCTGATGGTAGTTTGTATTTCTGTGGGATCGGTGGTGATATCCCCTTTGTCATTTTTTATTGTGTCTATTTGAGTCTTCTCTCTTTTCTTCTTTATTAGTCTTGCTAGCGGTCTATCAATTTTGTTGATCTTTTCAAAAAACCAGCTCCTGGATTCATTGATTTTTTGAAGGGTTTTTTGTGTCTCTATTTCCTTCAGTTCTGCTCTGATCTTAGTTATTTCTTGCCTTCTGCTAGCTTTTGAATGTGTTTGCTCTTGCTTCTCTAATTCTTTTAATTGTGATGTTAGGGTGTCAATTTTAGATCTTTCCTGCTTTCTCTTGTGGGCATTTAGTGATATAAATTTCTCTCTACATACTGCTTTGAATGTGTCCCAGAGATTCTGGTATGTTGTGTCTTTGTTCTCACTGGTTTCCAAGAACATCTTTATTTCTGCCTTCATTTCGTTGTGTACCCAGTAGTCATTCAGGAGCATGTTGTTCAGTTTCCATGTAGTTGAGTGGTTTTGAGTGAGTTTCTTAATCCTGAGTTCTAGTTTGATTGCACTGTGGTCTGAGAGATAGTTTGTTATAATTTCTGTTCTTTTACATTTGCTGAGGAGTGCTTTACTTCCAACTATGTGGTCAATTTTGGAGTAGGTGTGGTGTGGTGCTGAAAAGAGTGTATATTCTGTTGATTTGGGGTGGAGAGTTCTGTAGATGTCTATTAGGTCCACTTGGTGCAGAGCTGAATTCAATTCCTGGGTATCCTTGTTAACTTTCTGTCTCGTTGATCTGTCTAATGTTGACAGTGGGTTGTTAAAATCTCCCATTATTATTTTGTGGGAGTCTAAGTCTCTTTGTAGGTCACTAAGGACTTGCTTTATGAATCTGGGTGCTCCTGTATTGGGTGCATATATATTTAGAATAGTTAGCTCTTCTTGTTGAATTGATCCCTTTACCATTATGTAATGGCCTTCTTTGTCTCTTTTGATCTTTGTTGGCTTAAAGTCTATTTTACCCGAGACTAGGATTGCAACCCCTGCCTTTTTTTGTTTTCCATTTGCTTGGTAGATCTTCCTCCATCCTTTTATTTTGAGCCTATGTGTGTCTCTGCACGTGAGATGGGTTTCCTGAATACAGCACACTGATGGGTCTTGACTATTTATCCAATTTGCCAGTCTGTGTCTTTTAATTGGAGCATTTAGCCCATTTACATTTAAGGTTAATATTGTTATGTGTGAATTTGATCCTGTCATTATGATGTTAGCTGGTTTTTTTGCTCATTAGTTGATGCAGTTTCTTCCTAGCCTTGAAGGTCTTTACAATTTGGCATGTTTTTGCAGTGGCTGGTACCAGTTGTTCCTTTCCATGTTTAGTGCTTCCTTCAGGAGGTCTTGTAGGGCAGGCCTGGTGGTGACAAAATCTCTCAGCATTTGCTTGTCTGTAAAGGATTTTATTTCTCCTTCACTTATGAAGCTTAGTTTGGCTGGATATGAAGTTCTGGGTTGAAAATTCTTTTCTTTAAGAATGTTGAATATTGGCCCCCACTCTCTTCTTGCTTGTAGCGTTTCTGCCGAGATATCAGCGTTAGTCTGATGGGCTTCCCTTTGTGGGTAACCCGACCTTTCTCTCTGGCTGCCCTTAACATTTTTTCCTTCATTTCAACTTTGGTGAATCTGACAATTATGTGTCTTGGAGTTGCTCTTCTCAAGGAGTATCTTTGTGGCATTCTCTGTATTTCCTGAATTTGAATGTTGGCCTGCCTTGCTAGATTGGGGAGGTTCTCCAGGATAATATCCTGCAGAGTGTTTTCCAACTTGGTTCCATTCCCCCTGTCACTTTCAGGTACACCAATCAGACGTAGATTTGGTCTTTTCACGTAGTCCTTATTTCTTGGAGGCTTTGTTTTTTTCTTTTTATTCTTTTTTCTCTAAACTTCTCTTCTCGCTTCATTTCATTCATTTTGTCTTCCATTGCTGATACCCTTTCTTCCAGTGGATCGCATTGGCTACTGAGGCTTGTGCATTCGTCATGTAGTTCTCATGCCATGGTTTTCAGCTCCATCAGGCCCTTTAAGGACTTCTCTGCATTGGTTTTTCTAGTTAGCCATTCATCTAATTTTTTTCAAGGTTTTTAACTTCTTTGCCATTGGTTTGAACTTCCTCCTTTAGCTCGAAGTAGTTTGATCTTCTGAAGCCTTCTTCTCTCTACTCGTCAAAGTCATTCTCCATCCAGCTTTGTTCCATTGCTGGTGAGGAGCTGCGTTCCTTTGGAGGAGGAGAGGCACTCTGATTTTTAGAGTTTCCGGTTTTTCTGCTCTGTTTTTTCCCCATCTTTGTGGTTTTATCTATCTTTGGTCTTTGATGATGGTGACCTACAGGTGGGTTTTTGGTGTGGATGTCCTTTCTGTTTGTTAGTTTTCCTTCTAATAGTCAGGACCCTCAGCTGCAGGTCTGTTGGAGTTCGCAGGAGGTCCACTCCAGACCCTCTTTGCCTGGGTATCAGCAGCGGAGGCTGCAGAACAGCGGATATTGGTGAACAGCAAATGTTGCTGCCTGATCGTTCCTCTTGAAGTTTTGTCTCAGAGGAGTACCTGGCCATGTGAGGTGTCAGTCTGCCCTTACTGGGGGTAGCCTAACTCCCAGTTAGGCTAGTCGGGGGTCAGAGACCCACTTGAGGAGGCAGTCTGCCCATTCTCAGATCTCAAGCTGCATGCTGGGAGAACCACTACTCTCTTCAAAGCTGTCAGACAGGGACATTTAATTCTGCAGAGGTTATGCTACCTTTTGTTTGTCTGTGCCCTGCCCCCAGAGGTGGAGCCTACAGAGGCAGGCAGGCCTCCTTGAGCTGTGGTGGGCTCCACCCAGTTCGAGCTTCCTGGCTGCTTTGTTTACCTACTCAAGCCTCAGCAATGGCAGGCGCCCTTACCCCAGCCTCACTGCCGCCTTGCAGTTTGATCTCAGACTGCTGTGCTAGCAATGAGTGAGGCTCCGTGGGCATAGGACCCTCCGAGCCATGTGTGGGATATAACCTCCTGGTGTGCCATTTGTTAAGCCCATTGGAAAAGCACAGTATTAGGGTGGGAGTGACCCGATTTTCCAGGTGCTGTCTGTCACCCCTTTCTTTGACTAGGAAAGGGAATTCCCTGACCCCTTGTGCTTCCTGGGTGAGGCGATGCCTTGCCCTGCTTCAGCTCACGCACAGTGTGCTGCACCCACTGTCCTGCACCCACTGTCCAGCACTCCCCAGTGAGATGAACCCGGTACCTCAGTTGGAAATGCAGAAATCACCCATCTTCTGTGTCACTCACGCTGGGAGCTGTAGACTGGAGCTGTTCCTATTTGGCCATCTTAGTATAGTTTTTTAAAATTAAGAAATAGTCTTTATAAGATTGTGTAGGAATTTATATACAATGAATAAAGCAAAACCGAACACCAGCAAAAGCTATGAGTTACCTGATGCATACCCTAGGCATTTAGTCTGTAAGTGTTGCATCAGTAAATGGTGAACAACACTTGAGATTTTAATGGTCAGAGGTATCTTGTTTATGGATGGGAAGACATAGTATCAAATAAATGTTGAGTTTCACTAAAATAATGATCAGTTTTATTTCCAGTACTGTGATGCTTGAAATTTGGGCAAATTTTGACTCAAACAAGTAGTTTACTTTGCTGAGTTTTCATTTCTTCATCTGTAAAATTTGTCATCCCTCACGGTTGTCAAAATGACTAACTAATAAAATTGTCTTTAAAAGCTCTTTTGATAATGTGACAGGTTTTACACATGCCCTTTGGCAATAGAAGTTGGACTTGTTGGTACAGTCATGCCTCTGAAGGGGGCATTTGGTCAAGGACAACTCTGACAACATATTATTTACCAATGAGGCTTAGGCACGTCATGTACAGGGCTTCCAGTCTCCACAACTGGGCAGGCAGTGGTAAAGCTAGATTTCAGGCTCAAGGTATCTGACACTGCCCAGAACAATCTGACTGTGACATGCTACTCAATTTGAGCACTGCTTTGGGGATCCTGGTGCTCTGATGTGGGTGCTCTTTCAGCCTCAACAGTGACAATTGCAGAGCATTCTGCAACTGACTCATCCCTCCAAGTGTTATAAAAGTGAATTAATTGTGACCTTGCAGAGTTGACTAGATTTGGTAGAAAGCTTACAGGAATATAAATTTGTAGGCGGATATTTTTAACCTTAACATAGGAGAAAAAATGGGCAGAAGAGTTTGATAGCTCTGTGCAGAGAATCTGATTGGAACTTACAGGTACTTAAACCATGCTAGCCCCACCCCCTCAGTCACATCCTAATTCCTGGTTCAACATCTGAGATCTCTGTAGTGAGCAATTCCTTAAGGTCTATTGTGAAAAAAGCAGATTCCAGAAAAAAAAAAAGGCGGGGAGCACATCAAATGCAGGAATGTTCCAAATTAGTCTTGCAGCTTGGAGCTGATAATGTAAATTGCCTTGGTAAGACCACCTAAAGGGAGCTTTCTTTGGAAAGTCTATTTTTAGCTCAGAACCTGACAGCAACAAAGACCCAGCAAAAAGACTGCTTGTGCTTGACAAATGATGAAATGCACACACCCTAGAGAGGGGTTTCCTTCTCAGTGCTCCAACATTACACTCATAGGATTAAGGTAGAGTCTTAAGTGTCAAGGTGGATTCCAGGAAAAGACTGCACAGCCTCAATCCTGACATTCTTGAGATCCTAATTTTTCTTAATTTTAGTGGCATATTTCTCTATTTAAAGGGATTAGAAAGGAGTGGGAGAACTTCTTAGGTGAATGCCTTCTAGGCACAGCGCACTCATTCACTTGATATTTATCTGCATGGCAGCTGCCTTTTCTGAGCCTTAGCTACTTTCTTCATCAGCAGGTGAGGGACCATTGAGTTCTTTATTAAATAGTTGTGCTTCTTCACCTTTCCCATTACCACTCCTCTCTCTACCGTCTCTTCTCCTTCAAGGAAAGAAAGAAAGAAAAATTTGTGAAGGAAAAAATATAGGGCACTATCTCTTGCCTGGACTACTAAAATCAACTCCCAGATGGTTTTTCTTCCTCTTGTCTTGCCCGTTTGTCCAAAAACTGCTAAAGGGGTATTTCCAAAACAAACTGACCGTGAATCCCTTGCAAGTCTATGATCTCCTCCAAGGAAGCAATCGAAGCACTCATCTTTTATTCCTTGGCTCTGGACACATGCCTGGTACATAGTAGATGCTGAACAAATGTTTGCTTAATTAGGGTAGCACTGGAGGTTTGTCATTTATTAACATGCGTGACAAAACTTCCTCATAAGCCTGAGTGGAGGTCTGTGTGTGAGCTCTCCTCTCCTCTGAATTTCCCCAGGCTGCATGACCTCAGAGTTAGTCCATAAAACATTTTGCTCTACAAGTGTTTCCCTGGCAAGGATTTAAATTACCTAACAAAGCTTAGTACCAGTTGAAAGAAGTAAGTTGAAAAACAGCTGAGTTCTGTGTAGTAGCTTTCCACTAACCTATCTGAGATGGTCTGCTAAACAACTTGTTTGCCAAAGATTTGTCTTAAAGGTTGTTTTTTGAAATTGCTAATATTAGACATTTTATGACCAACAAAATAGCAGTTTCACAATGCTCAGTGTAATATTTACTGAGATCCTACTTGCCAAGGGATGTAGCGGGGAATAGTTACACCCAGTCCCTGCCTTCAGAGACTTTACAAGTCTAACATAAAACATGTGCATTGAGCTTTGTGACAGAGAAATGTCAGGTGGTATAGAAATATATAATGGAGGAGGAGGAGGAAGGGGGCCTTGTGGCAGATTCTGTTGCCTTTTTGCCAAAATCCAAATTCTCTGCTTTTTCCTGGGGCTGCAGCTAGATTACATTTCCCAGTCTCCCTTGCAGTTAGGCATGGCCATATGACTGACATCTAGCCATTAGGATGTGAGAAAATGTGATATCTGCCAATTTCAGGTTTGCTCATAAAACCTCCTATATGTGCTCCTCTATGCTCTTATCCTGATCCAGCTGACTGGCATGGAGATAATCTTGGAAATCATGTGTTAAAAAAGTTTCAGATAATATCATCGGTGTCCTCAAATTATCCTGCCTTGGACGCTGTATGAGTGAGACACAATAGTTTGAGTCATTTTTGTGTTGAAGCCCATTTGTTACAGAAGGCAACTTTATCCTAATTCAGGGGACTACATAGTTTAGGGAAGTGAGAAGAGGCCTAAGTAGAAGTGAGAAGTGAGATTTGAGTTGAGACCTAAAACATGAGTTAAGGTTATCTAAGCAATGCCTGAAGAGGAAAGTTTGCAGGGTACATGGCCATTTGGATAGAGGTGCTGAGGAACCATTTGAAGAACTCAATGGAGCCCAGCAAGGTTGGGGAGCAGTTTGCTTAATCCACACTTAGAGGGAAAGGCTGAAGCCAGATCCTACAGGATCTTTTAATCATGTAAGTATCTGAGTCTTTTTCCTGAAATAACTAGGGGTATCTTTGAAGAAATTTTAGCAGAGGAGTGATCTGATTGAGTAGAGATTGCATAGAGTCATAGGTAAATATTTTGAAAGTTACATGTAAACTTTTCTCCTGAGTGGCTGTGGTCCTTTATACTTGTCTTTGTACACATTTCCCTAACCCTAAAAATGAGCGTGCTTACAAAACTTAAACATACTCAAAATCCTTTCTCTTACTGTACCAGTGCCTTCTCTCTCTTGCCTTGCAGCTTGGGATTTGAGAGATTTTAGAACAAAGTAATAAGGCAGATAAACCTTTTCAGTAGAAGTTACTTCCTCAGATACACAGAGGCATAAGCCCAAGAAGGCAAAGGTGGGAAGTTTGCCTTTGGTGTCTCAGCATCCTTGTTCTTCTCATCCTTAGTCTTCTTCCCGGAGCATACTCTCCCCGACTTTTAATGCCTAATATAAGGAGACAGCATTCATTCATTCATTTTCTCATTCATTTACATAGCAACATTTGGTGAGTGCCTACTATGTGCCAAGACCTGTTTTAGACTCTAGGAATGATATAACAGTGAATGTGGCAGGCAAGGCCCATGCTTTGTGAATCACATTCTAGTGTATGAGATGGATAATAATAATGAAGGTGATAATAATAATAATAAATTACATGTTATTATGTCATTAGTATAAGTGTTGTGGGAAAAAATAAAACCAGGAAAGAAACCCAACAGGGATTGCTATTTTAGATAGATTTGGCAGAGAAGAGCTTTCTGTGGAAGTAATATTTGACCAAAGATCACAATGAAATTAGAAAGTAAGTCATGATAATATCTGGGAGAAGTCTTTCAGATGAGGGAGAAGCAAAGGGAAATGCCCTAATATGAGACTGTGTTTTGCATACTTAAGGTACACGGGTATGGTTCAGAGAAAGAGACAGTCAAAGGCAGCCTAGCCAAAACCACACTTATTCTGGAATGACTGTGGGCATATCCAATGTTGTGCCAATTGAGGACAAAAATCAGAGGCTTAAAAAGGATGGGAGATAGACTTCACTAAAATAATCCAACCAGTCACTAAACAAATAAACAAACAAAGAACAATAACAATCCCTGTAAGGGGCATATTAGTACACAGAGTTGTGATAATATATTACCTAAAGTGTCCAGTTACCTACAAAAAATTATGAGAAATGAAAATAAATAAGAATGTATGACCTATATGCCATAAAGAAAAGCAGGCAACAGAAACAGACTGTGAGAGGGACAAGGTGTCAGATATACCAGAAAAGACTTCAAAGTAACTGTTAAATATGTGTTAATGAATGAAATAAAACTATGATTAAAGAATTAAAGTAAGGCCAGGAGCAGTGGCTCACACCTGTAGCGTGGTGGCTCACACTTGTAATCCCAACACTTTGGGAGGCCGAGGTGGGCAGATCACTGGGTCAGGAGTTTGAGACTAGCCTGGCCAATGTGGTGAAACCCTGTCTCTACTGAAAATACAAAAACTAGCTGGGCATGGTGGCATGCACCTGTAATCTCAGCTACTCAGGAGGCTGAGGCAGGTGAATTGCTTGAACCTAGGAGGCGGAGGCTGCAGTGAGCCAAGATCGCCCCACTGCACTCCAGCCTGGGTGACAGAGTGAGACTCAGTCTCAAAAAAACAGAAATAAATAAACAAAGAATTAAAGTAAGATGTGATGACAATGTCACATCAAATGGAAAATACCAATAAAGAGATAAAAATCCTATTAGAAATTAAAATGTAAATTTTTGATTTGAAAAGTAGAATAAGTAAAATAAAATATTTACTGGAGGTGCTTAAGTAGATTTAAACTAGCAAAAGAAAAAATTAATAAACTTGAAGATAAGACAATAGAAACGATGCAATCTGAAGAGGAAGAAGAAAAATAAATGAAGGAAAGTGAAGAGAGCTTCAGAGAAATGTGGGACACAAGTGAACCAACATACATGTGATAGGAGTACCAGGAAGAGAGGAGAAGTACAAAGAAGCAGAAAAAATATTAAAGAAATAATGGATGAAAAGTTCTCAAATTTGTTGAATAATACTAACCTATGTATCCAGGAAGCTCAACAAACTTCAAGTAGGTTAAATACGCAAAAAGATCCACAAATAGATTCATCATAGCAAAAGTGCTGAAAGCGAAAGACAAGGAGAAAATCTAGAAAGTAGCAAGAGAAAAATAACTTGTCATTTACAAAAAAAGCCCCAAAGATTAGCATATGACTTCTCAGCAGAGAAAAATTGGAGGCCAGAGGCACTGGAATAAGATATTCAAAGTGCTGAAGTAAAAAAAACAAAAAGTCAACTAAGAATCTTATATCCAGCAAAGTTATCTTTCATAAATAAAGGTGAAATAAGGACATATTCAAATAAACACAAACTGAACCAGTTCGTTTCTAGTAGGCCCACCTTACAAGGAATACGGATGGAAATTCTGGCTGAAAGCAAGTGACCCCAGATGATAAATCTAAATACACATGACTAAACAAACAAAAAAAACCACTGGCAAATGTGCTTGTAATTACATAGTTATGTAATTATAAAGGTCAGTATAAATGCATACTTTTCTCTGTTTTATCTAAACTGATTTGAAAAGTTATTATATAAAAATATGTATATATTGTATTATAATGTATTTGCAAATAAATGAAATAGGTGAGAACAACCTGTATTTGGCAAAGATAATAACTTCAGATGGTAACACAAATCAATAGAAACAAATGAAGAGAATCAGAATGGATAAATAAGGACATTAATATGACAATAGTTACACACATACACTTTCTCTTTTCTCAGCTTCTTTAAAAATCATAAAATTATATAATGTAGTAATTTTAACAATGTATTATTGAGTTAGTAATATTTATAGATGTAATTTGTATAACAATAGTACTACAAAAAGGGGAAAAACAGAATAGAGCTTTATGGGAATAATGTTTCTACATCTAACCAGAATTAAGTTAGTATAAATCTGATATAAGGTAAGATGTATATGGTATGTCCTAGAGTAATCATTAAGGATATAACTAAAAAGTGCTACAAATTATTAAAGAAATTAAAGTGCTATTTAATAAAATGCAAAACAAAGCAGTAAAGGAGAAACATAGGAACAAGAAAATGAGACATAGAAGACAAAAAGTAAAATGGCAGACATAGATCCAACTATATCAGTAATAACATTAATATGAATGGATTAAACAATCCAATAAAAAGACAGAAATCATCAGACTGGATAAAACACTAAGATCCGACTATATGTGGTTAATGGACAGAACACTTTAGATTAAAAGATTTAATTAAAAGTAAAAGGGAAAAGACACATTATGCAAACAATACCTACAAGAAAGCTTGATATACTATCAGACAAAGTAGACCTTAGAACAAAAAAGGGATAGTTTATAATGATAAAGGGGTCAATCCATTGGCAAGATAGAACAGTTATAAACATATATTCACCTAATAACAGAGCTCCAATATACATGAAGCAAAAACTGACAGAAATGAAGGGACAAATCGGTAACTCAACAGTGGTTGAGATTTCAGTACTCTACTTTCAACAACAAATAAAACAACATGAAAGGAAAACAATAAGGTATGTTTAATAGAACTGTTTTAAAAAATAAGAAATGGTCTCTTTTCTCACTAGGTGCCATGTTTACACTTGTTGCTTCGAACTACTGCAGTCATGTTGTGAAAATGGAGATGTGAATGAAGTTGACACTGGATAATGGAACAAAAAGGCAGAAAGATCAGTATTTCTTTAAGATATTGTATGCCTATGTTCTTATTATACCAGGGACCTGGCTTCCCTAAGTGATACATTTGCTATTGTTTAAGTCACTTCAAATGCAGATTCCTTTCATGTGCTTCTGAAGCCTTCCTTATCAATAGCTATGTGCTATTAAAGTAAATATTTACTAAAGTAAAATTTATATGCAAAATATTAGTAGAGGAGAGACAGGTAGTATAATGAAACAAAAATGAACATATAGCCAAAAGTCATTGATTCAAATCCTGCTTCTTCACAAATTAGGTGTTTGATCTTGGGCAAGTTACTTGACCTCTCTAAGTCTTAGTTTTATCTATAAAAGTGTTATCAAATGCTCACATGATTTTCTAAGGATTAAATATGGTAATGTAAATGAAATGGAAATGTAAAGAATTATCATTAATACTTTTACTACTCATTGAATTATTCAATTTATTCATGAGCTGGGGAAATTTTTATGTTACATTTAGTGCATCCAATTTGGCATAAATACATAAATTGATTATGCCTAATACAGGTATAGAAAAGTCAAAGATAAAAATATTGCATTATTTAAAGAAGTGTCTAATAGATCATGGTTTGTTTTTGTTTTGAAGAACCATGAAGGAGATTTTCCTGTTTTCAATATCATCTTCTCTTGGGTACTTTATTTCTCTTTCTTTAAACTTATGAACACTGTGGATCTTGTAATTGATCATTTATTTTTTTCCTCTATCACTAAGGAGTTCTATACCAAATTTGCATCCCATCTACTTCTAGCAAGAGCACAGGACCTTATGGCATCACTTCGAATACAAACTTTCCATGGTCATATTTTATGGTTTTTCTTTTGCCCTACATTCTTTATTTTTATCCTGTTGTTTATATTTCTGTAACTTGCCTCAAATAAATAAGGATGAGATAAGACTAGCTTACATAAATGTGCACTCATTTGACTTTCTGTTTTATTTTTCTTGCCCTTTCTGGACCAGACCAACACTATCATTTATAAGAGGAAGAGAAAATAAATAACCTAATAGCAGACTGTTCTTATTACTCTGATCTTGTCCCACTTAAACTTAAGTACAATATTTTGTTTTTCCCATAAAGATCTTTCTCTGCCAGCAATGCTGATAGTATTGCAGACAGAACAATGTGGATATGAAACTGCATTATTGTCATTGAATTAGACTGAGGTTGCTGGTACCAACTATAGCAGTAGTAGTATTCAACCAAAGGTAATATTGCTCCAAAGGGAGCATTTGGCAATATTTAGAGACAGTTTTGGTGTCAAAGCTGTGGGGCAAGGAGAAGGTTAAGGGGGAAGATTTGTAATTACAGCTGGGGGTCAGGGTAAACCTTGAGCAAAGACTTAAAGGGGAAAAGAGAATAATCCTTGTGGAGGTCTGGAGCAAGTATTCCTAGCAGATGAAACAATCAGAGCATAGGCCCTGGTTAGGGTAGGAACATGGCCAGCCTGTTGGTGAAACAGTGAGGAGGCTAATGTGGCTGAAGCAGAGAGATGGAAGGGAAGGAAGTTCTACTGGCATCTGCTGGATAAGTGCTGGGAATGCTGCCAATAACCTACAGTGCACATGACTGTCCCCTACAACAAAGAATTATCCTGCCCAAAATGTTAGGAGTGTCAAGGTTGAGAAATCCTTAACTACAGGTATGTGCTATATCTAGAAGGTCTAACAGGAATGTGGCATGAAGTGAATTAATTCTACCTGTAAGCCAAGTGTTCTCTCTAAGACCTCATTCTTTGTTGGAAAACTCTTTTCTTCTATATTATGAGGTTGTACCTTTAATTACTACTTATGAAATTTACTAGTTGTATCAGTCTGCTTGGGCCGCCTTAACAAAATAACATAGCCTGGGTGGCTTAAACAATAGAAATTTATTTCTCACAGTTCTTAAGTCTAGGAAGTCTAAGATCAAGGTGCCAATTTGGTTTCTAGTGAGGGCTGTCCTCCTGGCCTGCAGAGAGCTGCCATCTCACTGTGTTCACAGGGCCTTTCCTTGGTACCTGTGTGTGGAGAGAAAGAGAGTGATCTCTCTCTCCTCCTCTTTTTATAAAGCCACAAATCCTATTGGATTAGGATGTCACCCTCATGACTTCCTAAAAGCCCTATGATATAGTTTGGATCTGTGTCCCCACACAAATTTTATGTTCAATTGTAATCCCTAGCGTTGGTGGTGGGGTCTGGTGGGAGGTATTGGACCATGGGATAGAGTTCTCAAGAATGATTTAGTACCATCCCTCTTCCTACTGTATAGTGAGTGAGTTCTCACAAGATTTGGTTGTTTAAAGGTGTTTAGCACCTCCCCTCTCTCTTTTGGTCCTGCTCCTGCCATGTAAGATGCCTGCTCCCACTTTGCCTTCGCCATGAGTAAATGTTCCCTGAGGCCTTCCCAGAAGCCGAAACTACTATGCTTCCTGTACAGCCTGTGGAACTGTGAGCCAATTAAACGTCTTTCTTTATAAATTACCCAGTCTCAGGCATTTCTTTATAGCAATGTGAGAATGGACTAATATACCTTATCTGCAAATATAGTCGTATTGGAGGTCAGGGCTTCAACATGTGAATTTTGGGAGTGGGGAGAAACACAATTTAATCCAGACACCTAATGTTCCCTTCCCTATTATATGATCATTAGCATGGAGAGGGTGCTCATTGCCATGGAACAGTAGTGCTGTGTCCTAGATTTTGCTTCAGTTTAACCCTCTGATTCAATTTGTCAAACCCAGACTGTTCTTGGCATGCTTGACTTTTATGTTCACAAGAATAAAAACATTTTTCAGAACCCCTTTTTTATGTTGTTTATTTCTAATGACGCCTTGTTGATCTGTACATGTTCTTTTGAATTCATTGACCTATTTCCTTGAACTAAATTTTTACTAAATGATCTTAACTTTGTTCCCTCTAATTAATTTCCCTTCTGATGATCATGGCCCTTTCACCAGCATTCATCTTTTCTGTATGTTTTTCTAAATTTATATTTCCCTATTAAAGGGGTTCACTTATGATTGTCTTTGACAGAGTTCAGTTAGCAGTAAATAGTTTCTGTCATAAAAGTGGAGTATGTTAACATTATATTATATAGGAAAATAATAACAAAGAGTGAAAACAGTAAGAATAAAGAAGAAACCAGGCTCTAGTTAAAATGATAAGGACAGATTTTAATCAGTAGCACACTATTACAATAGGAAAAGAATTCAATGTAAACTGAATTCAACTTTGATTTATACTAAAGTGTCTTGGTTTATTTATGCTGCTATAACAACATACCTGAGACTCAGTAATTTATGAAAATGAGAAATTTATTTTCTCACTGTTCTAGAGGCTGGGGCATCCAAAATAAATGCACCAGCAGATTCAGTGTCTGGGGAAGCCCATTCCTCATAGATGGTACCACCTAGGTGTTATCCTATGGCAGAAGGGATGACAGAAGGGCAAGAGAGTGTTCTCTTCAACCCCAATCCTTTTCCTAAGGGTGCTAATCCAAATCATGAGGGTTGGGCCCTTATGACTTAATCACCTCCCAAAGACCACATCTCTTAATACTGTTGCATTATGAACTAAGTTTTAATATGAACGTTGGAGTGAACACCATCATTCAAATGATACCAAAAAGCGACCAGGTGTTTTAAACAGAGAATATGGGAATAGGGAGGGAAGTGAGCAGGGGCTAAGCAGGGTAATGAAACTGAAAAAATTATAAAAAGTGGGAAGGGGGAGTAGGTCCATGTGAAGCTCACCTGGGTTTATTAAATGGTAACTTTTAAAAATTAAGCTCTTACACTCCAACAGAGGCTGAGAGACAGGGGCCTTAGCTTCAAATATTGGCTGGAACAAATAATAAGGTATTTTGGTAACCTTGAACTTTTTCAGGCGGGCACTTTAAGGGAGTCTAGGGTTAACCTAGGGAGGTTGCCTTTGCTGTTAAAAACGATGTTAGCATTTTATTCAAGTAGTGGGTCAAGATTGAGGCCTAGTTGAGAAGAGAGCTCAGAGGAGCCTGGCTAGGTTTTGGCCAAGGAAAGAATCTTTGTCACTCCCAGTATCCATTTTCTTCTTCTTTTTAATACTAGAATATACTACATTTTAGCTGATCCCATGGCTACCTAGTTACAGACTAGCATTACTCACACCACTTGCTGCCTGGTGTGGACATGTTACTAATTTCTGGCCAATGAGCTGTAGAGGAAGTAATAAGTCCAGCTTTCAGATTATATTCTTAGGGATGTAACAACTTGTCATAGTCTTCATCTTGACCTCTTCTTGTTAACTAGAATGCAGTTGTGGTACAGATCTGGCTTGAAAGTCAGGAGAATAACCTAGGAGATGGAAGAGCAAAAAGTTAGAAAGTACCTGTGCCTCCAGATGACACTGGCAAGCAGAGACAACCCATTAGCTTGGATCACTTGCCTCTGGACTCTCATCTGATAGATGAAAAAAATTACTTCTGTATTTCTTAAGGGATTGTATTTTGAAGTATTCTGTTGTGGCTTTTAAACTCATACCCTAACTAATATAACAGTATAATAATATTACAATTTCCTGTAATAAATTGTACAAAACATCGAATTGTTTTAAGTTTGTTTCTTAAGAGTGGTATGATTAACTAAGCATAGTTGTTGCATCCCAAAGTTAAGTCTTTTGACCACTCCAAATAGCTTTGACCTAATTCTTATTTTACTTTTCTGTTTACATGATCCCTTTGCCGTTTCTCATTACATTCTTTATGGTTATGTATTTCTTCTAATTTAATCTTCCTTGCCACTAGTATCTGGGGATGAGTCAAATTTCTGTGATTAAATTACATTTTAGTCCATTCTAGAATGTTAATAATAAAGTTCTGACCAGGTTTAAGATAATAATGAGCAAAGTAATATTTGTCTCCTGGACACTTGTGATGGGCATTACATACCTTGTTGTTTCTCATTTATCATGCCCAATATTTCTTTTACTAGTAGGTGCTTTATTCACCTACCCCACACTGATTGACAATTTCAATTGATAAACTGGTTTTAGATCAATACTCCATCATAGAAGGAAGTGTATTAATGCTTTTAGTTTATTTTTAAAAGCATAACAAAATTCACGGGCATTGTTATGGGCTGAATTTGTCTCCCCAAAATTCACATGCTGAAGTTCTAACCCCCAGTATCTTGAATGTGACTGCATTTGGAGACAGGGCCTCTGAAGAGGTGATTAAGGTAAAATGTGATCATACGGATGGGCCCTAATCCATAATGACTGGTGCCCTTATGAGAAGAGATTAGAAGATTATGTCAGAGACAGAGCACAGAAGATGATCACGTGAAGATGCAGAGCAAAGACAGCCATCTGCAAGCCAAGGAGGGGAGCCTCAGAAGAAAGTAACCCTGCTGACACCTTGATCATGGTCTTCACTTCTATTATCCAGGATCCAGAGAAAATAAATTTATGCTGTTTTAGCCACCTGGTCTGTGGTACCTTGTTACGGCAGTTCTGACAAATCAATGCAGATGTATAGAGGATTAAAGGATAGGTGTATAATAAAGTAAGTATAGTAAGATGTTAATGATAGAATCTAGGTGGTGGGTGTTCAGATGTTCATTGTAAAATTTTTATAAGTTTTTGGGATGTTTGAAATTTTTTATAGTACATCTTGTTTGGGAGAAAACTCTATTATAGAACTCATAATTTGGTTTTACTCATTCATAGCATATTTAATAGACAATACAGAAATTTATAACTTATAATTATTGTTTTACTCATTTTGAACTAACCCCTCCCTTTTTTTAGTGTCATTACAGACACACACCTCCATAAAATTCAATTTATTCCATCTGACTATAATGATTACTTATTTTACTATAATCAAACTGTGACTATTTGACTTCTATGGATCTTCTCTTCTGGTTTGGCCCTCATTTCTCTGAACAGGTCCTTACTTTCTTGTAATATGTCCGTGATAATTTTTCCTGCCCCAGGTTTCTGTTTTTATTTTAAATCTACTTGCTTAAAAAATGACTTTCTTTAGGTAATTTGAACTTTTTTTCCCTAGCCAGTTGACCCAAAGACTTGTGAATTAATGCCAAAATGATAAAACTAATGTTATTACTTTTGAATTTACTCAAAACTAATCTGATCTGCTTCCTCTTTTTCCTGGAGGTCGGGAGGTCAGAGCCAGGGGTTGATGGGAAGTAATCTGCAATTAAGAGAACCCAGGTGTTCAGCTTTTTGCTAATTTATTTCCTCAGCAATACTTGCTTAGATACTGTCTTAAGGACAGTTGAATCCCATACGGTAAGTCACGATTGATAGATCATTTAACTGATTGCTGGAGAGATTTACAGAATTTTGGGGGTCTGTTCTGATTTTGTTCAGTTTGTTCAGAAACCAGAATGCATGTGTCTTTGCTGATGGAACATGATCCAGGCTCCTTTACGTTGTTTTCATTTGTTTCTTCTTGTGCAAAGAGGTAAATTAGTAGGCATACTCAACCCTATTTTTCATGAGGTGCTAGGGTTACTGCTACATATTAATAGTTGTGTTGGGTGGACTATGTCTGGGACCCAGGGCATTCACTGGTGTATGGCAAGTGGGAAATTGGGTAGCCACCAATTGACAAGAGTAAGGCAACCAAATACACAAACTACATGAGGAGTAAGTTCTGGTTCACTCTACTATGCAAGTAAGTTAGACTAGCTGAAGTGCTGAGTTGTGGTTAAATATATCTTAAATGGATGGTGAAGAAATGAAGCGATAAATATCAGACTGGGCCTTGGGACCTGCTGTAGCAACAGAGACTGTAGCTTTCTTTCCCAATAAGCCTATTGTCTTAGGTGATTGAAGCTGTCTACAAGCTTAAAGCAAACCTCAAGTCTGCACAAGTGTACTTTTTCAGGGAATATGTAATAGTATGATCTCTCAACAACAGAGACCCTAAATGTTGTAGCAAAGGAGCCAAATACACTGGTGGAGCACAAGCAGATCTAGATGGCGTAAAGACTAGACACTGCTTAATATGTCACTAGAGATGCTCTTGGCCTCACCTGATTCCAGGCTCTTGAGCACTGCTGTGGTGCCTACTGACATGGAGGCTGTGCTGTGCTTCCCTGATACCCCCTGCCTCATTCTGCTTCTTTCACTCCCTTTCTAGGGTTGTTACCAAGAGCATTCCCCAAGAAGCCACTGTATGCAAATCTCCATCTCAGAGTTTGTTTCCCAGGAGCCCAACCTGCGACAGCTATGCTGTGGGCTCTGAGAAGCTTTCTCCAGGCACACTTGACCACATATCTTCTTATGCCAGTGCTGCAGGTTCCCTCACCTGCTGCCTGCTGCGACTTGAGACTCAATGGGCCCTCACTGGCATGCACATACATAACCAGGAAGTGTAAAGAAGCTAATGCTCCATGGGTTATACTTTTGATCAAAGGGAGATGGGAATTGGAAGATAAACTTTTCTACTCTCTTATTATTATGCACTGTCAGGGAAATATAGCTGATATTTAAATTAGAGGACTTTTACTGATAATATTTTTATAATATAGCTCTTTGTGACCTTGACAATGTTGACTGTACAGTGTTCTGCTAAAAACATCTTGCCAAAGTTGTAAGGACAAGTAGGTTACAGCACATGTTAGTTCTGTTTTACATTTACCTATCATCTGGATATTCCCCAGTACCATTACTTGTAATTCTCAGCCATCTTGGGTATATCTCTGAAGTTTTTGTTTCCCTTGTCTCCACTGGTGATGAGTAATGTTATGTGTCAGCATGACTGGACCATGCTATTGAGATGTTTGGTCAAACATTATTCTTAATGCTGTGAAAGTATTTTAAGATGAGATTAACATTTAACTCAGTGGACACATATTCTTAATGCTGTGAAAGTATTTTTAAGATGAGATTAACATTTACCTCAGCGGACTTTGGGTAAAGTAGATTATCTCCATAATGTGGGTGGGCCTCATCTAATCAGTTGAAGGCCCGAATAGAAAAAGAAGAGCTCCCCTGAGCAAGATGGCATTCTGCCAACAGACCCTTTCTGAACTTGAACTGTGACTCTTTTCTGGGTCTCCAGCCTGCAGGCCTACACTACAGATTTTTGAACTTGCCAAGCCTCCATAACCGTGTGAGCCAATTCTTTAAAATAAGTCCCTGTCTCTATGTATGCATCCTGTTGGTTCTGTTTCTCTGGAGAACCCTTGCTAATACACTATCTTAGAACAAAAACACTTTCAATTAAAAATGGAGTAAACTTTCAGGCACTCTAATGTTATATTCTATAGTTACTTTTAATAGCTTAATGCCCTCAGAAATGGATAACATGCCAAAAAATATTTTTCTATTCTAATTTGGAGCATAAGATACTTTATTAATATGAAATCTCCAAGTTTTATTGTACACATATTGTCAACATCTTTTAATTTGTTGGTTTTCATGAAGATGTTTTAACATTAAGCCTCCAAAGAGAAAACATTTTCTATTTGTATTTGTAAACCTTTTGATATTAAAAAAAATCACCTTTCACTAGATAAGCCACAGAATCTGTGACTTCAATATGTGGTTCTAAAGCAGGCCAGAAAATGGAAAAATTTTCTTCCAAAATTCAGCTAGGGGAAATAGTGTTGACAGCCATTGTTTTAAACATACTGACTGATCTATATCCTCTTCTCATTTTGTAAGCTATGGCCCAACATATCCCTTTTAAAAAAATGCCTGAAATATAAAAAATAATTACTAAAACACACGAGTCATAATTCAAAAATACAATGCGAATAATAATGATCCTCTAATTAATTCCATTTTACTTATGAGGACTGTAAGCCATCCTGGAAGTAATAAAAAGAATAGCATTTTGAAATTCTTACATATCTAGTTCAAACATTGCAACTAGTTTCTTCAGCCAGGTCACATATACATATACAAAGAAGTTTCAGAAAAAAGTTAGCTTACTGCTAAAAAATAGAAATGTGCCATTTTCACCCAAGTAAACTCTGATGTCTTTGAAAATTATATATTTTTTAATGAGGTCTCACTACGTTGCCCAGGCTGGTCTTGAATTCCTGGACTAGGCAAATTCTACCTAGCTAGGATTATAGGTGTGAGACACTGCACCTAGCCAAAAATTATCTTTTAAAACTCAATTAGTTATCAATGCAATTTTTTCAAATTTGTAGACTTGAGGCCAAAGAGAGGGATTTAACCTATACTGTGAGTAGTTGATTAGTTTATTAAAATTTTAGGTAAAATAATTTTTTATTATTACATAGGCATTATATCTTCATTCTATATGTTTTACCAAAGAATGGTGGGTGTTTGATGTAGCTACAATACAATTCACATATTTTAAGTGCACAGGTTGATGATGCTGACAAACAAGCCTTAAATAACAAGTGATACAATGAAGATATAAAATATTTTTACCTTCCTAGAAAGTTCTTTCATGCTCCTTTGCAGTCCATTGTATAAATGTGTTACATGGAATTATTTTACAAATTTAAAGAGTAACCAACATAGTACCCAATTCTAAACCAAGTTCCACAATTTTTCTGGTAAGGACCCTCTTCCTCAGTTCCTCTTCTATCAGTGAAGTCAGAGGACCCCTTGAAATTACTTGTTCCCCTTGTCTCATCTAAATAGTTAGTCATTTATTCAGTTTCCATTACCATATAATCCCTGCATATTTCACAGAAATATCTCCTACTTGCGTTTGAAGGTGTAATTCCTTTTATTATGACAGAATATTTCCTTCTCTTCTCTTTCATCTTCTTTAAACATCCTCTATTCCCTGACTGCTTGCTCAGTCTTAAGCCACTGAAGCAAAACCCACTTAATCCAGCACAGAGTCTCACCTTCAGGCTTATTACTTACCTTGCTGGCCTAGGTGGCCGCCACCTTTCCTGACCCATCAGGGGGCTGGTGATTGAACACACATGGCATTGACCTGTGCATGACCCAGCACCTACCTCCCAGTCATGGTGGTCTCTATGCTGTTCACAGTCATTTTCCCCTGATGAATGGGGGGTATGAGGAGAATGCCTTCTCTTCCACCCTCTCAAGCTCCCTGTGTGTTTGGTACAGCTCCCCACTAATCAGGCTATTGCAGCTCTTTCACTTTTTCAGGTTGAATAGCATCATGGGTAGAGAGGCAGTCTGCTGCTATGTCTCTGTAAGCATTGATCTCTGCTCAGGACTGTTTTAAACTTCCTGCTATCCTGACCCTCATTTTGGTCTAACCCTACAAAAGAGCCATGTTTCCCTTTATGCCAGCTTCGAAGCTATTATCATTTCCATTTTGGAATTAAACCCGACTATAATTTCAAGGAGTAACTTTTGAATTGCCTCTCTCCAGGCTCCCTTGTTTTTCTCCACCCCTGTATGCACAACTGGCCCTGTAGTTGGTCAAATGTATGCTGACTGTTGAGAGAGGCATCCCTCTGAGTAACTTTATCTTGGGTGGAAGTGGAGGCTCTTCGGGTGGTGCCAGTGCTAGATATTCGTCCTGGGCAGCTACATTCCTTGTGGCTTGAATTAGTCAAGCTGTGTAGGCAGTGTCCCTGTGGACATGGGCTCTCTCCCTGCTGACAAGGCTCTCCATTGGCCCTCTCCCTCATTTGGGTTGGTTAAGCCATTTTCTCCATTAGAATAACCAGCAGCCATGTTTAACTCAGAGGAGCATCATGCCCCTTTCTGACCTCATACCGGCCTGTGCTCTTTGGGTGACTCAGAGTGTCATAGGTTGAGGTTCTTAGAAGTAAAGTTCTAGACAAAGATTTGTGATTTAATGAGGTAGTGTTTTTCAGTTCAAGAAACTATGAGGAACAGATCAAAGCCAAGAGCTAGGGAAGAGAAAGGAGGTGAGCAAGGATGTAGTGTCAGGATAAATCTAGCCTTGGTCTCACCTCCTGGGGGCAACAGAAGAAGGATCTCTAGCTCAAAGGGCAATATGGAGTTGTCTTGTCTTGAGGCAAGGTGGTGGCAAGCATTTGTACACCTGTCACGCATGCATTCATTGGCTCTGGCTGCTCCTGAGTGAGGAGAGTAGGACACACAAAGTTTTGGTTGGCCAAAGGCAGTTCTAAACAGATACACCTGTGCCCCATAGCAGCTGCCATCACTGGCAGAAGTTGGGGGATGTGTGGATCAGGCTGACAAAGAGGATCTGGGTGAGCACCACAGCATCTGCCTCTCATAGGTTTCTGAACCTGCAGTGATACAACCATGAATCATGCAACTGGTGAGGGCATAAGAATAGTTGAGCTGAGTGACCAGGAAAAGCCTGCTGGCTTGGGTTCATTGCATTTACAGCACTGTGCAAGGTGCGGGGAGGGGCAGTGTGGTAATCTCATCATTGTAGTTGTTTAAGCAGTTAGATAGGAGGCAAATTCTCCAGGTGTGCCCAGCCTTTGCCTTCTTCCCCATGGATAGAGATGCTGTGCCAATGTTCTCCAGGGTTCTTAGAGCAGGCATGTTGGAGGGTGCTGGCTGGAGGTCTAGCATTTAAGCACATTTTCAATGAGAAGCACACACTGGTAGATAATTGTTTACAAGAAGAAAAGGCTAAACCAAATGATCTGTTGGAAATGTGTTATTTTCCAGTCAGCCAGACCTGAGAAGTGCTGTCAGTCAGCTGCAGGAAGCAGGCTGGGGGCTTGTCTGCACTTTACTTTTCAATTGTTTGGTGGTTGCAGACTGCAAAATGAATTGCTGGAGTCCATTTGTAATGCATTCCCTGTGCTCTTTGCTGGGATGCTGAGGAAGGAAACTGATATTTATCAGAAGACTGCTTTGACATAGGCACTGGGCTAAAATCATATGAATCTGATTATTATATTAGTCTAACATCATATGAGTCAGATAAGGAAGATGAGAATGAGAATGTTCAAATGGTTTATCCAAAGACAGCGAATACAACTAGAGGTAAGATTCACTTCCAGGCCCAAAGTCCTAAGATTTCTACTAAACACATTGCTTTCTAGTATAAGAAAAATTAAAAGGAGAACTAAGCTTACTCTCAAAAATCTGTCCCCAGATGTCTGCTGTGGAGTGGAGTAACTATATTTTCTCATACAATACACTTGTCTAAAAAATATGAGCATAAGGCAGAGGTTGACAAACTTTTTTTGGTAAAGTGTCAGGTAGTGAGTATTTTGGACTTTGAAAGCCATACAGTCTCTGTTGCGGCTACCCAACTCTATTGCTACAATGTGAAAGCAGCCATAGACAATATGTAAACAAATAGGTGTGGCAATGTTCCAATGAAACTTAAGGACACTAACATTTGAATTTCATATAATTTTCACTTGTCATAAATTATTTCTCCTACTCCTACCCCTGCAACCATTAAAAAGTGTAAAAACTATTCTTATCTTGCAGGCCATACAAAAACAGAAGAACAAGAGTTGGCGCACCTGCCACAGTTTCCTGATACACACACACACACACACACACACACAAACACACATGATAACTTTTGGTGTTACTTTGAACATTAAACTCCTTGAAGCTAGAGAGAGATTTTTTTCATGCTGATTTATATATTTATCTCAGTTTTTACTCCTAATTTGTCTGAGGAGACAAATTACTTGTTTTTGTCCCTACTGTTGCCATGTTTTATAGTTTATATATATATGTGTGTGTGTGTGTGTATACGTGTATATATGTGCGCATGTGTATATATGTACGTGTATATTTGTATATATGTATATGTGTATATATACACGTATATGTATATATGTACATGTATATATGTATATGTGTATATATACACATATATGTATATATGTACATGTATACATGTATATGTGTATATATACACATATATGTGTTATGTACACATACATATACACACATATATATGTATATATGTGTAATATACATATACACACACATATATGTATATATGTGTATGTACATATACATATACACACACATATATGTATATATGTGTATGTACATATACATATACACACACATATATGTATATATGTGTATGTACATATACATATACACACACATATATGTATATATGTGTATGTACATATACATGTACACACACATATGTATATATGTGTGTGTACATATACATGTACACACACATATGTATATATGTGTGTGTACATATACATGTACACACACATATGTATATATGTGTGTGTACATATACATGTACACACATATGTATATATGTGTGTGTACATATACATGTACACACATATGTATATATGTGTGTACATATACATGTACACACATATGTATATATGTGTGTGTACATATACATGTACACACATATGTATATATGTGTGTGTACATATACATGTACACACATATGTATATATGTGTGTGTACATATACATATACACACATATGTATATATGTGTGTACATATACATATACACACATATATACATGTATACACACATGTAGATATATATACATATATAAACAGAAACAGTAGGAAAAAAACAAGTAATTTGTCTCAGACAAATTAAGAGTAAAAAATGAGACATACTGAACTGATAGAACACCATGTACCACATGCAGGTACATATGTATATCTATTTGTTGAAACAATAGAAGGCTTATGGACATGTTTAACTCAAATTTTAGTCTCAAATAGCACTTATGGGATTTATAGAATTAGATTTTTGGCCAATTCCTTAAAATATCAAGATTGAGTAGTGGTTTATGTCATGTCAACATAATGGAAAAAGCCTTTAATGGGTTTCCATTATTTTGCTGTTTGGATAGTGCTTTGGAGTGAGCTAATTGGTAGTGGAAAAAAATGACAAGTGTGGCCTATAGTTGGGAAACCATTTCTCACATTTCATGTTCAAAGAACTGACTGAATTAATGATATTGACAAGTAACATTTAGGTAATGTTTCATTATTTACAAAATCTTTCCCATAAAGTTTCTTATTTAATTCACACAAAGCTTTGCTAAGGGAGGCATTTCACTAATTTAACAGTGAAAATTGAGGCTTATAAAATTTAAATGTTTTGCCAGTGACCCATTTAGTAACTTATGTTTAGGACTGAAACTCAAATATTATCTGATTCTTAGTCTAGTATTCTTTCCTTTACACTTTGGGATGTTGCTAGGTGTTATATGAAAAAGAAAGTTCCATGACCAAACTATCTGAACAATGCTCGGGTAAACCATTGTCTTTACCCCAAGACTCCTGAAAACCTTTCATGAGCTAATGTAATATGTAGATTGACAAAATAATACTGACTGCAGTGTTTCCCAATTTATTTGGCCTCAGAATCCTTTCTTTTTCCACATAGAGTATTTTCTAGGCCACAGTTCCATAAAATAGGCTTTAGGAAGTATTGCTCCACACAGGAACTTGTAATAAACTTCTGATCTATGAAGGGAACCACAAAGGACATGAACTCTCCTGTTACGGCATTCCAAAATAATAACATTTATTTTCAAGAAAGATACTTAAAATCCCATCTGAGGACAGAGTGATTTAAGGCAAAATTCTACCCACCAAATAATAGTTTAATTACTTTTAGGGCAGTGTTTTTAATTGTGTATTATTAGGACTTGAGCAATACTTGATTTCCAGTGACTGCCATTTCCTCTGCCTTCATTCCTTCCCAGCCATCCATAAATATGCATCCACCATGGCTCCAGTCTTCACAAAGTGCTGTTCAATGTTGACTCAAAGTTTTGGCTGGACTCAAAGTTCTAGCAGAATCTAAGTTCTAGAAGTCAGAATTTATAGGAGCTTGTGATGGTTAATACTGAGTGTCAACTTGATTGGATTGAAGGATGAAAAGTATTGATCCTGGCGAGTCTGTGAGGGTGTTGCCAAGAGGAGATTAACATTTGAATCAGTGGGCTGGGAAAGACAGACCCACCCTTAATCTGGGTGAACACCATTTAATCAGTTGCCAGCGTGGTCAGAATACAAAAACAGAAGTGAAAAGACTAGACTGGCTTAGCCTCCCAGCCTGCATCTTTTTCCCATGCTGGATGCTTCCTGCCCTAGAACATCAGACTTCAGCTTCGAGACTCAGACTGCCTTCATTGCTCCTCAGCTTGCAGACAGCCTTTTGTGGGATCTTGTTATCATGTGAGTTAATAGTCCTTAATAAACTTCCCTTTATATATCTATCTATCCTATTTGTTCTGTTTCTCTAGAGAACCCTGACTATTACAGAGCTCTTAAAGCAATCTCAATTGGAATTGGCAGTTTCCTTTCTCTGCTTAGAATTGTGTCCTATTGCCATTCATTGGAATAAGTAGATGTTCATGTTACAAATGTTCATTGAGGCATTACCATGTGCCAGGCACTGTCCTGGGTACTGATTATGTAGTAATGGACCAGAGGAAGTCTCTGCTGCATTCTATGCCCTTGCCACTTCAGACATAATCTTGATATTATCCTCTCTCCTTTGCAGTAATGCAGCTGCCTTACTCCCCATTTGGCTTAGTAGGTCCTTCTTTGGCCCTCTCTTTGTTCTGCCTTGCTGCCTATTGTGCCACTGAACTCACTGGAATGGTAAATGAGCTTATTCTCTTTTGCCTATTCTAGGCAACTGATAGCAGCTTCTTAGAGCATGAGCTATTAAAGGTCTTCAAGGTGATATCAGGTCTCAGCAGCAGACAGTGTCGTGATTGGTCATGGGTTATGGTGCAGAGGACTGGCAGTAGTACCCATGCCATTTATTTGATCCATCTGGAAACAACAACTGTATTAGTCAGGGTTCTAAAGAGAAACAGCAACAATAAGATAGATTAGGGTGCACTGGTGTAAGTCCTGGAGGCAGAAGGTCTGAAAACCAGGACACTGATGCTCAAGGGTAAAAAGACAGATGTTCCAGCTCAAGAAGAGAGAGAGTAAATTTATGCTCCTCCACCTTTTTGTTCTATTCAGGCCTTCAGTGGATTGGATGATACCTGCTGACGTTGGTGAGGGAAGAACTTCTTTACTCAATCTACTGATGCTCATTTCTTCTGGAAACACCCTCACAGAAGCACACAGAAATAATTTTTTACCACCTATGTGGGCATCCCTTAGCCTACTTAAGTTGACATACAAAATCAACTATCACGTGAAACCTCTGTTAATCATGTTAATCAACCTTCTGTTAATACTAATTATGACTACTATTGTTTGACCGAGGAAAGACCTTCCAGTTCTTTACTCAGGAAAAGAAAACTCTAAAAACCTTGTAATTGACTTAACATATTGATAGCCTTCATTTTCTAGCTAGATAAAACATTTGGGTAGGAAGGACAGGGGATGTTAGAGGTGTTCCTCAAGGAAATAACAGCTAATTATAGTCAAAGGATGAGTCACATCAACATTGAAGCTATTGTTGTTTAGAACTAGAAGGCAGCTTAAGAGACAATTCTAGGAATACAGTGATCGAGAGCTTGTGTTTCACATAGCCCTGGATAAGATTTAAGATTGGGCAAAGATCTCAAAACTCTCTAAGCCCCTGTGTCCTCATCTATAAACTAGAATAATAATGATATCTTTTTCACTGGGTGGATGTGAGAGTTAAATGAGTTGATGCACTTGGACTAGGGTCTGCCATACGAAATTGCTGAATTACATATTATTGCTTTATAGCCGTGTATTTATCAAGCACACACACTGGAAAATCCAACTCTTTTCAAAGATGAAGAAACAATTCAGAGAAGTGAAAGGATTTTCTCAAGGTCATGCAGTCAGCAGGAAAGAGAGCTGAAATGCAGACTTGGGTTTTCTAAACCCAAGGGCACAGTTCTATTTATGGAAACAAGAAAAATGAAACCAAATATCCATTTTGAAATTAAGGTCTGAATGAAAACTGGAAGATCCTGATCCTTACCCAGATCTTACAAAGAGATAAAATAAACATCTGACTATTTGGCGATAGCTGGATTAATGGCTGGTATTTTTGCTCACCTGTCTGAGGGATGCATTGTTGTCTTCGATGAGATTGATTTGTAAGTCCCTGCATTGCTAAACCACTTATCTCAGTTTAACTATGCGATTTGGGAGTTTTGGAACTATGCCATTTTGCAAGAAAATGATTAAGACAAACTCTAAGAATATTGTGAACTTTATCAGGAAAATCAATTTGTCCAACAAGAAAGTGAATCACTATTGATTTTTTTTCCCTCTAATTAGGCTCAGAGGCTTGATAGCTTTAACTAAGTGGTGGCAGTTTGCTTTCAGCAAATGTATTTTTCACTTTGCAGTGGAGCATAACATGCTCTCAAAAGCCTGTGCCACTCTTTCTCTCTTTTTCATTTGCCCAGTTCTTGAAGATTAGTGTGGAAACTTTTAGACATTTCCTATCTGCAGTGAAAAGTTGTTCATTAGGCCTTTTGTTGCCCTGAGTGGACAGTCTCTATGTTCCTGCAATATGTAGATACATGGGCTTGGAGAGAGACTGGACTCACAGAATAGGTGATACACAATAAGAAAATGTCTAAGACAACCAAGGTAATTAATGAAACAGCAAACTGTATGCTTTTGATTCAAGATGCCTGAATGGATGTGCTACATAATTTACAAGCATGACAGAAGCCAGCACCTTCCTAGTTGAAAATGGGCATCTGAGCATATAAAAGCACAGGGCTAATTGCTGGCTGAAGCTTCTGGAAGATGATGGTTTTTTGGACCAGGTAGGATCCTTCTTGATAGGTTCTAGAAGGACTAAGGGCATTGCTAGGCATGTGTAGCTGGAGAGAGGCAAAGACAAGGATTCAGAGTGTCACTGAGTCCTTCTTCTCCAACACAAACCTTCTGTTTCTATTTCCTACAGCTAACATTTCTCATTTCTTTCTCTTCTTTTGTTTCCTTGTATTATTTTCTCCAATTCAGAATATTGGCATTGATGTAATAGTTTCAATTACAGTAACATCTGTTGATTTTTTTGGATTTATTATTTAATCCTTCTTTCTGTTCTTAGATTTTTAGTCTTTTTGCTTCATTTCCATTTCCTTGTATTTTTTTTCTTTTCTTTTCTATTCTACCAAGAAAGAAAGAGTTGACTCAGCAGGTCCGGGTTGCTCAAACCCTGGACATTCCCCAGGAAGGCCTGTTTTCAGAATTAGCACCTGGCTGGTTACTAAAGGAATGCATTCTGAGCCCTTGGATTAGTCTACTTGATAAGAAAATAGTATTGTATGTCTGAGATCTTGTGCCATGTGATCCAGTGTTAACAATATAATTTATAGTGAATGCCTGTTTTTGTATGCCTGAGATCTTGCTATCACTGAGTAGCTGAAGTTAGTCAGGCAGCTGCTGCATGATGAGCTCCAATGAAAACCCTAGACTCAAGGCTTGGGTGAGTTTCCCTGCTTGGCAAACCTTTGCATGTATTGTCATACATCCTTTCTGGGAAAATTAAGCACATTCATATGACTCCACTGGGAGAGGGCAACTGACAGCTGCTGCTTAGTCTCTTCTGGACTTCACCTCATGTACTTTTTCCTTTTGCTGATTTTGATCCATTTCCTTTCACTATAAAAAATCACAATGTGGTGATTCCTCAGGGATCTAGAACCCCAAATACCATTTGACCCAGCAATCCCATTACTGGGTATATACCCAAAGGATTATAAATCATTCTAGTATAAAGACACATGCACACGTATGTTTATTGCGGCACTGTTCACAATAGCAAAAACTTGGAACCAACCCAAATTCCCATCAATGATAGACTGGATAAAGAAAATGTGGCACATATACACCATGGAATACTATGTAGCCATAAAAAAGGATGAGTTCATGTTCTTTGCAGGGACATGGATGAAGCTAGAAACCATTATTCTCAGCAAACTCACACAAGAAAAGAAAAGCAAACACCACCTCACTCATAAGTGGGAGTTGAACAACGAGAACACATGGACACAGGGAGGGGAACATCACACACCAGGGCCTGTCAGGGGGTTGGGGGGATAGGAGAGGGATAGCATTAGGAGAAATACCTAATGTAGATGATGGGTTGACAGGTGCAGCAAACCACCATGTCACGTGTATACTTATGTAACAAATCTGCATGTTCTGCACATGTACCTCAGAACTTAAAGTATATAAAAAAAATCACAACTGTGAGTACAATAGCTTCTTTGAGTTCTATGAGTCTTTGTGGTGAATTATCTAGCCTGAGGGTGGTCTTGGGGATACCTGACATACCTACATTTTAATGTTAATTTTTAAAATTTAAAATTTCCCCTTATTTCAAAAATTTTAATTTTTAATTCTATATTTCTTAACTAATATTCTGGTAACACTTTTGATCTCTTATTGAGTTTACTTTCATATTATATGTTTTTACTTGATTAACTTTTAATCTCTTTTTCTAAGTTTATTTTTTTAATATCAAGATTACACATTTTTGTTTTTAAATTATCTTCTAATTTATTTTAATTTCTATTTTATTTTAAGCTTATTGTATTGTTTCTTCTTAATTTCCTATCTTCTTGTTATTATTTTGTGATATTTGTTCTCTTTTTCATTTTTACCTGTATTTTATATTATTTAGGACTCATTTTTATACTGAGTGGCAGAAAATACAAGGCTTCAGGTAAGGTACTAGAGAATAAGACAAAAATCACTTGGAGGGCACTGGGGACTATTTTTCTTTTCAATTTTTCTTAAAGCTCCTCCTGTATCACCTTGTTTTATATTCAACCTTTATTTTTAAAGTTTTAAAAAAATTCCTCAACATGAAAACTTGTGAGGCCACTCGTTAACAAACCTAAAAAACATTCCAAATGGAATCTTCAGAGTACCTTAAGAAGATACAGTCTCCACCTGTCAAGTCAAAGTAGGCTACTATGAAAATGATTAATGACCACAGGCATTAAAGTCAAACAAACAAACCCAATTCACTCAAAAGCCTAAATGGATAAGATGGAAAACTGATTTATTGACCTAAAAGCAGATTGCTTTTAAACACGGTTGGGATATGCTTATGGTGTTCCATGAGTATTATTATCTTAAGGGCGAATACTTAATACTCGAGTTTCTTTTTAACCTTAAAAGGCGAATACTTAATACTCCAGTTTAAGAAATACTATCTGAGAATGTAGAGCAAGACAACAAAAGCACAGAATATAAGAGATAAATATTAAACACTTGGAGACAAATCCAGAAGCTCTAGTGTCCATGAAAAAAAGATATATGGGAGGAGAGAGCAGCAACTGAGGGATGGAAATAAAAAGCATGAAGACGAAAGGGGAAGAGACAGAGGAAAAGAAGGAAGACAAAAAAGGGAGAGGAGGAGAGACAGGAGCAGCAATAGGAGGAGAAGATATTGCTAAATTCAAGGAAGACTCAGTTTTTCAGATTAAAAGGGCCTACCAAGGGCCCAATAGCGAATGTGCAGAAGCCGTGTTCAGAATACTAAGCATGCTTTAGAAAGTTACCAAAGTGGAACTTTCTTTTTGTTCTTACCCAAGAACCTGATAAAGAACAAAAAGCAAATCAAAAAAGAACACAAGGAAGACGTTAACAAATATACAGGCACCAAATTAATGAAACACACACACGCAGAAAAAACCGCACAGAATAGATCAATAGAGCCTAAATATATTCTTTTGGAAAGACTTAAAACTTCAGTAGTCTAATTAAGAAATTTTAAAAAATTGATACCAATTATACAAGACACAACAACCAAAAATTGAAACTAAATATAGACAGAACTAAATTGAAAACAAGAAAAGAATAATATGCCCAATGTTAAAAAAGCAAAAGGGACATAGCCATAGTTATGGAGGATATTTTTTAAAAAATAGTTAATCATACGCTTAGCTTTATCCCAATACACTTGAAAATCTGGATCTGTTCTATCCAATATTGCAGCCACTAGCAGCACGTAGCTATAGAACACTTGAAATACGGTGAGTCTGAATTGAGCAATGCTATATGTAAGTTACAAACTGGATTTAATAAAAAAAGTAAAATATCTCAGTAATGTTAATACTGACTATATGCTGAATATATCCAATATTTTAGATATATTGGGTTAAAGTATGCTATTAAAATTAATCTCACCTATTTCTGTTTTACTTTTTAAAGATGGGTAATAGAAAATTTGAAATAACATATATGACTTGTTTTTGTTGCTCATAATATATTTCTGTTGAGTAGTGCTGGAGAAGTATCCATTTGTGATCTAGCAGGAAACATGCTTATTCAAAAAGGGGGCTGAAGAGAATACATGCAGCCTAGAGTTAAGAGGAAACAATACTAGATGGTTATTAAAAGTGGGAAGCCCAAAGCGGGCAAGAAAAGGCAATAATTATGGAACCTAGAAAGAACTATAGATAGAGGATAGGCCTGCAATGGGAGTTGTGGCCATAATCAGAACACAAGCTCTGTCCAACTGCAGCCTGGTAGTAAAGTTGCCCTATTCCACTTCGTTTCTCTTCCTCCATGCTAGACAAACATTTACAATTACAAGCTAAATATCTTTTAGTATGTTCAGAAGCCATTGTATTTCTTTTTCATTGCAAATTTGCTGTTTAGGCCACCTGTTCATGTTTCTAATGAATAGCTTTCCTTTTCTTGTTGATTTATAAGAGTTCCTAATAATTAACGCAGGTTAACTTTGTCTATTATAAAAGTGGCATATCTTTCTCTGAGTTTGTTGTTTGTCTTTTCACTTTAAGTATTTTTTCTTATCCTGACAAAGATTTTTGCTTTTACATAATAAAATGGCATTCAGATGTGACTTCTGGATTTTGTGTTAGGTTTTGATAGGGCTTTCCCATTCCTATTTTTTGGAAAAAAATGCTTATTTAAAAATTCTAGTATTGCTATAGTTCTTTTCTTCCTTCTTTGAATGGTGGTTTTAACCGAAATTTATTTTGGTGCAAAAATGAGAAAGGGGTCTAATTTTTTTATTCTTATTTTGGGGAGGGGCAAATGGTTAACCCATTGTACCAGCCTATCTTTCAATACCTATGTTTCTACTACTATTTTTCACTACTTATTTTAAATGTACTTTCTTGCATAATAAATCCATAGTCATTTCAGACTCCTCTGCTCCACCTACCCACTTCTCTGTACTTGTGCCAGTATCATATAGTTAATAAAAGTTATCCTAAAAGTATTACATCAATCTAGTCCAGGCTGACCCCAGCCTTGTGCCAGCACTTTTGCTGTCCCTCCATTCTGTTCTTTCAGGCTGTGCACCTGTGAGGATCAGGAAGCATCAGGAAGGCCCAGAAGAAAGGGGTGGGATGGGTGTTCAGTGGTAACTGTTTCTGAATCTGAGTTGCATATCTGTCTATTGGCTGAACATTAGTTTTGTGTGTGTATGTTTAATCAAGTTTGGATCAGTTAGGGTTCAACGAGAGAAAAAAGCCCAATAAGATGTGTACCTATTAAGAGAGTTATTGTAAGAGGTTGGCTTACATGATTGAGGGGGCTGGCTGTCAGGCTGGAATTTCTGGGCAGGAGCGAAAGCCGCTGCCACGGATGAAATTTCCTCTTCTATCAGGGAAGCCTCAGTTCTGCTCTTAGGGCTTTTCAACTGAATGAATCAAGCCCCCTCATATTATATTGGATGGTCTTCCAACTAAAACCTAGATTAGTGTTTGATTGAATAACTAGAAGCAATAATCTAGCCAAGTTGACACATAAAGGTGACCATAGCAGTAGTTTATCATCAAGGTATAATTGACATACAATAAAGTGTACAATTTGGCAAGTTTAGCAGATGTATATAACTGTGAAAGCATCAATCAAGATAATGAATATATCTATCACCCCAAAATTACACTTGAGTCCCTTCCCTTCTGTCCCTCCTCCATTCTCAAGAAATATTCTCAAGATCTGCTTTCAGCCACTGCAGAATAGTTTGCATATTCTACTTAAATTGAATCATACAGTAAGTTATATTCATGGCTTGTCATGATTATTTCTAAGCAACGTATGTTTTAAAATTGTTATTGCAAATAGAAACTTTAGTTTCTTTTATTATATTGTGTAACATGTTGTTTTATCTGCTTATAAAAATATACTTTGTATGTGAGTTTCATGACTTATAGACTTTTCATATGCATGTCTAAGAGCTTTTTATTTGATTCTCCTTGTTTTTTCTAGGCATAATGATTATAATCTTCAGGTTGTAATTTTGTCTTTCCCCTCAACATTTATACATCTTATTTGATATTCCTTAATCGCATTGATTAAAATGTCTAGGGCATGCATTCTCAGCAGTGGGCTACCAACCCCAAGGGGGTGAAAAATGGTTCTTGATGGAGGGGTGCAAAACAAATCTTACACTTTTTAATGTATACAGAATGGATATAAATGCACCACATATACAGTATATCTGTGGTATTAAAATTAAATGTGGCACCTAGCACCAAGACCTTGGTTTCTAATACTATCCTTCAATAGAAGGACCCAGCGTTGCCTAGAGAAATGGCTACCTCTAGAGCTGGAGCAGAAAATGTACATAAGCCTGGAGCACCTTGTAGTGCCAAGAAAGTAAAGATGTATTCAAAAACATTAATACACCCCACAAAATCCACATGATGAGCAAATGTCAGAGGGACACAAGTGCCAACTGAAAGAGCTCCCAATAACCAAAGCTGGAACAATTTGAGCAATAAAATAAAGTAGCATTTGATTTCTTACCAAAGTATTAAACAAATATACATGAATATATATTGATATAAATCAATAACTGAATAAATAAATCAGTGGGGGTTAATACATAAACCCGTTGTGAAAAAGAATTCCAAATAAATTATGTAGATAGACACTCTGCCGCCATGAAAGTGGAACAGAACTTCCTACTTTTTATATTTGTAATGCACACAGTATCTACCCTACAAAGAGCATAGTGTGGAAAGGAAAAAAACAAAGGGCAATTTTACAGTGGAGAAACCTGACAAACACTACGACAGCCAAGTGATCAAGGTCAACTTTAATAAATAAGGCATACTGATAGTATGTACTCCTAATATGATAGAACAAGAACGGCATTCTTTGATCTTCCTCCTCAAAACTCATAAACTCAGTCTAATTATGAGAAAAACATAAGATAAATTACAAAAGAGGATCATCCTACAATACACTTGACCTCAAAACTGTCAATGTCACCAAAAAAAGGAAAGCCTGGCCAAACGCGATGGTTCACGCCTGTAATCCCAGCACTTTGGGAGGCCAAGGCGGGCAGATCACGAGGTCAGGAGTTCGAGAACAGCCTGGCCAACATGGTGAAACCTGTCTCTACTAAAAATATAAAAATTAGCCGGGTGTGGTGGCACGCACCTGTAATCCCAGCTACTCAGGAGGCTTAGGCAGGAGAATCACTGGAACCCGGGAGCCGGAGGTTGCAGTGAGCCAAGACTGTGCCACTGCACTCCAGCCTGGGAGATAGAGCGAGACTACTCCGTCTCAAAAAAAAAAAAAAAAAAAAAAAAAAAGCCTGAGAAACTGTCACAGCCATGAGGAGCCTAAGTAAACATGTCAATTAAATGTAAAATGGTATATGCAGGATAGGAATCTGGAATAGAAAAAAGATACTGGTGAAAAATAAGGAAATCTGAATAAAATGTGACCTTTAGTTAATAGTAATGCTTCAGGATTGGTTAATAATTGTGAAAAGTGTACCATACTAGTGTCAGATGTTAATAATAGAGGAAACTGTGTATGGAGTATATAGAAACTTTATTATGTTCACAACTTTCCTGTAAATCTAAAATTGTTCTAAAAGAAAGAGTTTATTTAAAGGCAATTAAATGAGGGATGATTAGGGAAAACAAACATCTATAAGGGATCCTTGCAAGAGGGTATGCCATAATAAAAAAAAATGGAAAAACTGATCTAGAATTATGTTAAGTATGGTGAGGCTGGACAAACCAGTCCTGTTTCTTATGAGAATAATGTAACTATTTCAACATTAGGCTTTTAATTTTTTCACTTCTTTCATTAAGGAAATATATACTTATTCACAATTTTTGTCAATTTTCATTTTTATTCTAATTAATTTTTATTGAATGACTTTTCATCACTTCTGAATATAATCATATTTTTCTCATTTGACTTACTAATCTGATGACACAGATTAATAGAGTACCTAATATTTAGCCAGCTTTTCATTATAGGGAGAAAATTGCTATTGGAGTAAAATGTTATTGGATTCTGTTTGCTAATATTTTAATGAATATTTCTGTACCAATATTTATAAGTTTGGTTGTGTTTCTACATTATTATGTTTTATGTTATCTTTTACAGGTTAGTATTTATATGAAGCTGGTAGAAATATTTTGGAGATGTTCTTTCCTTCTTTACACTCTGGAAAAGTTTTAATTGTTTCCTTTGTCTTTTCCTTTAAGGGTTCAGTGTATTTAAATTATTAAATTCTCTGTGCCTCCTAAATGTAGGTAGCCTTGTATTTTTTTTTCACAATTCCTATTGTGGTAAATTTTCTTGATAATAATAAGATAAACATCTATGCACTCACTGCCCAAAAAAAAAAAAAATAGAATATTATTAGGCTTTAGAAACTTAATGTCCCATCTGAACTTTATCCTCCTCCCTCACTTTCAGGTTAACAATTTGTTAAATTTTGTTTTAATCATTCTTTTGTTTACTTTAGGTTTTTTTATCATATATATTTGTATCCTTAAGCTAAGTATTGCCCAGGTTTTTTCTGTTTTTGTACTTTAGATACATGAAATGACACTGAATATATTCTTCTGTGATATGAAGTTATTTACTATAAGTTTCATCTGTATTGATGTGTGCAGCTGTAGTTCATTCATTTTTATGTATACCACATTTGCTAATTTATTTTGCCCTTGATGGATATTTGGGTGATTTCTTACTTTTTTACTTCTTTGAATATTCTTGTAGGTGTCTTGCAATGCATGGTTTAAATAATTTTAGTGACATATATATGTGTGTATATATATATATGTATAGCTAGTACTGTAATTGTGTTGTAGTATATATTTATGTAAGTAGGGTGATGTCAATAGTTTTTGTGAAACTGGTGTACAATTTGCACTTTTTCTGCAGTAAATGAACATTACCTTTGCTCCGTATTCTCACCATTTACTATCATGCTGCTTTGAATTTTTCCTGTGAGATAGAGTAACATGGTATCTCATTGTGGTTTTAATTTACATTTCTTTGAGAACTAATGAGGTTAAACCTTTTTGTTTGTTTAACCATCTATTTATTGGCCACTTGGATTTACTCATATGAGAAGTACCGGTTTTCATGTTTTGCACAGTTTTCCTATTAAGTTGTTAGATTTCTTCTTACAATATTTTTTCTAATCCGATTAGAATTATGATTTTTCAGGTTTTAGTTTTTAGGTTTTAGTTGACATTTTAAATTATATAGAATTCATATTTTTCCTTTTCAATTTTATTTTTTAATTGAAAAATAATACTTTTACATGTTCACAGAGTACATAGTGATGTTGCGATACATATAATGTATAGCGATCACATAAAGGTAATTAGCATATCCATTATCTCAAACAGTTATCATTTCTTTGTGCTGGGAATGTTGAATGTCCTCTTTCTAGCTCTTTGAAACTGTATTATTGTTAACTATAGTCATCTGATAGTGCTATAGAACACGGGAACTCATTCTTCCCATTAGCTGTAATTTTGTATCTTGTAACAAACCTCTTCCTATTGCTCCTTTCTCTATACCCTTCCCAGCCTCTATTGTCCTCTGTTACACTTTTTACTTCTACCAGACCAACTTTTTTTAGCTTCCACATATGAGTGAGAACATGTGGTGTTTAACATTCTATTCCTGGCTTACTTCATTTAACATAATGTCCTCCAGAATTCTTATTTTTAATGTAGTTGACTGTATCATTATTTTCCATTTTCATTTGCTCCTTTTAATATTTTAAATCCATTTCTACCCTGAGACCTATATAGATTTCACACATTTTCCTTTAATATTAATCTATTTAACCCATTTGTGTTTGTTTCTTAAGTTATGAGACTATAATTCATTTCCTAATTTTTATGTAAATATGTAATCATTAAAGGACCATTAGTAAGCAATCGATCATTTTTTCCACTGATCAGAAATGCCTATATCAACAAGTGAAACTTCCACATATATGAGATTCTGTGTCTGTTCTCTCAATTCCCTTTTGTTGTTTTCTGTCATTCTATTTTATTTGTCTATCCTTGTACTTTTAGCACATTATTTTAATCATTATAGCTTTAAAACTCATCTGGATGTCGAATAGGAAAGGTCTTCCATCTTGTTCTTTTGCAGAATGTCTTGGTTGTTCTTGCTCTTCTTTCTTCCTTATAAATTTTACAATGGCTTATTGAGCACCCATGGTGAGGGTTGGGGTGCTTTGAGATTTTGATAAGAATCATAACAGCTCTATTAGTCAGTTTGGAGAATTGACACCTTTATGAATTTGATTTTTCTTATTTAGAAAAAAGAGTGTTTATTTAAGTCTTCTTTAATTACTTTCATTAAGATTTTACACTCTTCTCTGAAAATTATTTAAACAACTTTAGTGATATTTTCCCTAAGTACGTTGTATTTTTATATATTTGTAAACATTTTAAAATTACATTTTCTAATTGTTAATGACATATGAAATCTGATAAAAAGTTTGCATATTGTTTTCATAGGTAACAATCTTGCCAAAATCTGTTATTTATTCTAGCAACTTATCTTACATATGAATTTTTCACATATACAACACATATTATCTGCAAGTGTCAGCATTGTGTCTCTTCTTCCAATCATTACCTGTTCCTTTTCCTCTTACGGCATTGACTAAGACTTTGAGTAAAATATTGGGTAAAAGAGATGATGGCAGCTATCTTTGTTTTGTTTCTCATCCTACTGAAAATGTTTTGACATTTCAACATAAAATAAGTATTTGTTCTATGTTTTTAATGGACAATGTGTTAGTTTGACAGGACTGCTGTAACAAAATACCACAGACTAGGTTGCTTGAATGACAAAAATTTATTTTCTCTTAGATCTGGAGGTTGGAAGTCTGAGATCAAGGTGTCAGCAGGGTTGTTTCTAAGGAGGCCTTTCTCTTTGGCTTGCAGACAGCTGCCTTCTTGCTGTGTCCTCTCACATGATCTTTCTCTGGGTGTATACAGCCTTGGTGTTTCCTTTTGTGTACAAATTTATTCTTATGTCTTATTCTGTTTAGTGTTGCTGTAATAGGCTATATGAGACTTGGTAATTTGTAAAAAGAGGTATTTTGGTTCATGATTCTCATGGCTGGAAAGTCCAAGATCAAGCAGCCAATCTGGGGAGGGGGTGCATGTGGCTTCAACTCATGGTGGAAAAGCAAGGGGTGGTGTGTGTGTGCAAAGAGATCACATGGAATAAGATGAAGCAACAGAGCATCTAGGAAGCCAAACAAACTTGCTTTTATAACACTGTCTGGTAACTAATCATGTCCTGAGAGCAAGAACTCACTTAGTCTCACAGGAGGGCATTAATCTATTTGTGAGGGATCCACCACCTCCCAATAGGCTCCACCTCCCAACACTGTCACATTGACAATCAAATTTCAACACGAGTTTTGGTGGGGACAATGACATCTAAACCATAGCATCTTATAAGGACACCAGTCAGTTTGGATTAGGATCCACCCTAACAGCTTCATTTTAATTTAATTATCTCTTCCTCTGCAAATCAGTCATATTGTGAGACACTGGGGCTTATGGCTTCAAGATGAATTTTGAAGGGACACAATTCAGCTCCATAACATGGTTTTCTTTATTTTATTCTGATTAATTTTTAAAAAAATTATGCATGCATGTTAAATTTTAGAAATGCTTATTCTGCATCTATTGAAATAGTCTATATTTTCTTTTATTTATTGAAATGGTCTATATTTTTCTTCACTAGGTCACTAACTATACCAATCAGTTTCTAATTTGTACAGTTTTTTTTCTAATGTAAGCTTTATGTCTATTCCACATGTTTTGATAAGTGGTATTTGAACTATATTTTGCAATTAAACATTTTCTAATTCTTATATTGATTTCTTTAGACGATTATTTATTTATAAATGTTTTATAATTTTAAAAAGTATATTTTTCCTCTTTACAAAAATTATTTTCTAGCCTAATTGTTTCATGATCATAGAACACACCAATTCCAATGGTATACAATTTTTGTTGATGTTCATTTGTGGTATAAAGCATAGCCACTTACTGTAAATGATTCATGTGTGCATGAAAACAGTGGGCAATATTCAGTTTTATATATGTGTATTTGATCAATCTTATTAACATGTTAATGTTAATCAAGATTAACATTAACACCAATCTTATTAACATTGGTATTCAAATTGTCTACTTAAGTTTTTAAAATTTGATTTTCCTAATTTATTATTTATTGAGAAATTTATGTTAAAATCTCCCATTTGGATGGTAGATTTATTAGGTTTTTCTGTAGAGCTGTTAATTTTCACTATATATATTTTGAGCCTATGCCATTAGATAAAGTTTACTTTTGACTAGCGAAATAAATAAATAAATAAATAAAATATCTAAAACTTCTATATGAAAGTTTGGAAGACAAAAATTAAGTAAGATTTTCTTTAGGTATTTTCCATATAAATACATTAATCATTAGATTTTGCCTTTTCAACCTTAGTCAAATTAGAATTTTATTTTCAAACCTGCACCTTCATATATAGTTCAAATAATCAAATATACGATAATATTAAAGACCTCTATGTATAATTATAATATATAAACTTATAAAACAAAAATTATTACTATCAAAATGGTAAATTAACAAAACCATCATTGCAATAATTGACACTAGCACAATTCTCTGTGATAGAAAGTCAAAAAGGACAATAAGGCTTATTTAATGTTTTAAAAAAGAAAAATTCACACATATAATACAAACACAAAATTCTGCTATCCACTGACAAGATCAAATTTTCTAATCGTTAATAGAACATTCATAAAAATGGTTTATGAACTAAAGAACAAAAAACCCAATTAATTTCAAAATCCAGAAGTTATATGGGTATACCATAATGCGACTTTACAATCATATGCTAACTGTAGCAAAATATATCAAAGTACTATGATTAAATATGTTTTTTCTATAAATAATTGTAAAAGGATTAAGCAGTTGGAATTTAAACAGCATATTCATAAATAATATTTTGTCTAATATGTAATTAAAATTTCAATTACATAGGTCTAAGAAAATGATAGCAGCATCAAAATGAAATTAAACTTTAAAAACAAAGTTAAAATGATTATACGTGTTAACCCCAAAGCACAAATAGTGGTGCATTTCAGTTGCTGCCCTTAGGCATTTACCTATGTAATTATAAACATTGATCTTGCTTTATCTGCTGTATCTTCTCAGTGCTCTCCATCTTGAATAGAAGGGAGATGAGACTTGAGACCGTGGAGGCAGTGAGGTGGATGTGACCACAGTAGTTCTCCTGGGAGACCAGGTGAGGAAAGGCAATGAGGGCATCTGAGAATCAGCAAAAGACCAGAATGCCTCTTCAAAACTCATTTCCTTTCTCACCACCACAACCTGAATCCAAGATGTTAGCCAAAATATGTGTGGCCTTAGTTAAAAGTTTGAAAACAACACCATTTTCTTCGTTGCCCTTAATTAGCCACAGGAAGAATTTCATGTACAGCACCACTTTATCATTTTATATTTTTAGATTTAAATTTCTTGCTTACAACACCCTCTGTGACACTTGGACATCAACTGTGTTGGTTTTGTCTGTGTTTACAGAGCTGATAAAGCACGTTCTCTTTGATTTAGCACAGCTGTGTGGCAAGCAAGCTCTTGCAGAGCCAAAACAAGAAAATAAACTATCCATAAAGCTTTAAAAAAGTCCAGATTAGAGTGACAGGATTTTCTACGTTGCCTGCTGAATGTGAGATCACCTAGTTACAGAGATTATGGGGAAAATGTTGCTTTTTGCAGAAATGACCCACTTGTTTGTATAGCATGAAAGACCCAAAATCTGTTGCCTTATGCTTGAAAGAATGAAAACTTCAGCACAATAGAACAGAGAAAAATCTGAAACTGAAAAAGGAATTGGATCTATGCCACTTAAAAAATTATTGAACACATACATATGTTCAGAAAAATGTAACTATGTATCCTAAGTATGAAGCTTGTAAATTTTTTACAAAATGAACATGCTCAGGCATCCAGCACCCAGATAAGGAAATACCATATTGCCAGCACCCCGAAACACGTCTTTTCTTTCAGGCAATTCCCCATGTTTCTTAAGAGTAATTACTTTCCTGACTTTTAACAGAACAGATTAGTTTTGGCTGTTCTTGGACTTTCTGTAAATTGCACCATGCCACATACACTTTTTTGTGTACGTTTCTTTGCACAAGCTTTTGTTATGATAATTATTCACATTGTTACATGTGTTGTATACCCTCCATTTTCATTGCTCTATAATGTTTCATTATATGAATATATTGCAATTATTAATGGTTGATTACCATTTGTGTAGTTTCTAGTTTGGGGTTATTAAGAATGATGCCTTTATCAACATTCTTGTATGTGTCTTCTAATATACATTTTAGGCATTTATGTTGGAAATAGACCTAAGAATGGAATTTCTGGTCACAGATATGCATTTATTCAGGTTTCAGAAATAAGTGGCAAATAATTTTTCAAAATGGTTTTATTAATTAATACTCTAACAGTGTCTGAGAATTCTAGATGTTTAACATCATTGCAAATACTTGGTATTCTCAATCATTTTTATTTTAACCATTGTAATATGTATGTGTGTGTAACAACATTTTTTGTGATTTTAATTTGCATTTTCTTTATTACTAATGAAATTCAGCAGCTTTTTAATGTGGTTCTTGGTCACGCGCATATTTTCTTTTGAGAAACACCTAAATGTTTGCCTGTTTTTATATTTGGTTGTCTTTCTTTTTCTTTTTGAATTCTTTATTTTGGACACACATTGTTTAGTGTATGCATATGTGGTAAGTGCTTTTCTCACTCCCTTTCTCTTTTTTAATCTCCCATTATGGGTTGCCCTTTCAGTTTCTTGTGATCTTTCACATTTTGATTGATTACCTGTATTCAATCTGAGTTTTATCTGAGTGGAGTATGATGTAATAAAAGATTCTCTATTGCATTAGAGTGTCATCTTTAACATAAATCAGATGACTATATATTTTTGGGCCCTCTTACGTAATTTTGATTTTAGTTCTATTTGTCAAATTTTCTATCCTTGGGTCAATATCATACTGTTCTAATTACTATGGCTTGTCATGATATATTTTTCTTTAATATTATTGGATATAGTCAATATTGGATATATTTAGAGTTTTGCATTTCCATTTCCACTTTAGAAGCTGTGAAAATTAGTGCAAAAAAAGCTTAGAATTTGATTGGGATTGCATTTTCATTTTAGATCAATTTAGGGAACATTTGAAATTTTGTAATACTGAGCCTTTCAATCCATAAATATAGCATATCACTCCATTTACTTTGGTCTTCTGTAAGTTCTCTCAATAATGTTTCATAGTCTTAATGTAGAGCTCTTTCAAATCTTTTACTGAATTATATTTGATAGTTTTGGGACTATTTTAAATGGTATCAGTTTTAAAATTTAAAATTTGTTATTGGTGTATAGTAGTAATACACTTTATTTTTTTACAGTAACTTCTATCCAGCAATTATAAGATTGATTGTAGAGTTTTTTTATCTCTTTTAGTAGGTTATTATGTCTGTGAATAATAATAGTTTATCTCTTATTTTGTAATTTTTATGCTTTTTTTCTTGTGTTATACAATGCTGGTGCTTCCAGCATTTTGAATAGAAGTCACAATGTGAACACATATTTACCTTGTTCCCAATCTGAGGTAGAAAATTTTCAGTGTTTTACCACTGAGTGTGCTGCTTGAAACAAGCATCCTGATGCTCCGTGTTCTCACCAGCAATTAGTACTGTCAGTTAAAAAAAAATTAGCTATTTTAATAGCATGTGCTGATATGCTGTATCACTATCGTGGTTTTAATTTGCACTCCCCTAATGACACTTTACGCTGTTGTGAATTATTTCTTGTGCCTGTTGGCCATCTGCATGTTTTCTTTGGTAAGGTGTCTGTTAATATTTTCTCAGCTCTTTATTGGGTTGTTTGTTTTCTCATTATTTAATTTATAGAGTACTTTATATCTTCTGGATACAAGTCTTTTTAATTAGATGTATGTTTTGAAAATATTTTTCCCTAATCTTCTGTAGGTTGGCTTTTCTTCCCCTAGCAGTATAATTAAAGCAACAAAAGTTTGTAATTTTGATGAAGTTCAATTAATCAGCTTTTTTCTTTTATGGATTGTTTGGTGTCATGTCTAAGAAGTCTTTGCTTAACTTAAGGACACAAAGATTTTGTCCAACATTTTCTTCCAGATTGTTAGAGTTTTAGCTCTTACATTTTAAGTCTATCATGCATTTTGTGTTAACCTTTGTGTATGGTGTGAAGTATGTGCTGAGCTTTGTTTTCCTTTCTTTTCTTTTTCTTTTGCATGTGAACGTCCAATTGTTCCAGCATCATTTATTAACAAAATTATCTTTTTTTTTTTCTAAATTGCCATTGTAACTTTGTCAAAAATTAGTGTTCTGGGTATGTGTGGATCTGTTTCTGGACTTTCTATTTTATGTCATTGATCAATTTCTCTACATGTATGTCTATGCCATGTTGTTTTGACAACTGTAGTTTTATAATTATTCTTGAAATCAGGTATTTGGGTTATCTTTGTTACATCTTTTCAAAGTGCTTTGCCCACTCTGGATTATTTTTAATTTCCATATACATTTTGAATACATTTTTCAGTTTCTTAAACAAAAATGCAACTGAAATTTTGATTGGGTACTGAATTCTACATTGAAAATTTTCCCTTCTTTATTACTTTAAAGGTAATTCTCCCTTGTCTTTTCACTTGCATTGTTTCTGCATCAGTTCTTAATTGCTGCCATAACAAATTATTGCAAACTCAGGGTTTTAAACAACACAAATTCATTATTTCACACTTCTGTGAGTTGTTAAGTCTAATATGGGTCTCAGTGGGCTAAAATCAGCAGGTTGGTTTACTTTCTGGAGGCTACAGTAGAGAGTTTCCTGCCCAGTTGGGTTGATTTTAGAATTCAGCTTCTTTCGGAGTAGGATCAATGTTGCTGTTTTATTGCCAGCTGTAAACTGATGGCTGTTTTCTGAGCTTCTAGAAGGCACAGCATTCCTTGGTTTGTGGCCTCCTTCTCCCCATCTTCAAAGTCAGTAATAGCAAGTAAAGTCCTTCTTGCTTCACACTCTGATTACACTCAGCAAAGATCGTCTGCTTTTAAGGACTTGTGGTTATATTGTGCTCACCTGGATAAGCCGCTTTTAAGGACTTGTGATTATACTGGGCCCACCTGGATAAGCCAGGCTATACTCTTCATCACAAGGTTTTAACCTTACTGACATCTGCAAGGTCTCTTATAACTATAAGGTAATATTAATAGGTTCAGAAAATAAAGGCATGAAAACATTTGGAGAATGATGTCGTTTGGATTTGTTTCGCCACCCAAATCACGTGTTCAATTGTAATCCCAATGTTGGAGGAGGGGCCTGGTGGGAGGTGATTGGATCGTGAGGGCAGACTTCCCTCTTGCTGTTCTCCTGACAGTGAGTGAGTTCTCACGAGATCTGGTTGTTTAAAAGTACGTGGCAACTCCCCACTCTCTCTCTTCCTCCTGATCCAGCCAGGTAAGACATGCCTGCTTCCCCTTCACCTTCTGCCATGATTTTAAGTTTCCTGAGGCCTCCTCAGCCATGCTTTCTGTATAGCCTGCTGAATGGTGAGCCAATTTCTTTTCTTTATAAATTACCCAGTCTCAGGTAGTTCTTTATAGCAATATGAGAAGGGACTAATACAGAGAGCTATTAGTCTTCTTACCAGTTTCTAACAAGAAATCCACTGCATTCTTACCTTTGTTCTCTGTATAATGTGTCTTTTTGTTCTGGCTTCTTTTAAGATTTTTTCTTACCACTGGTTTTGATCAATTTAATTGTAATATGTTTTGGTGCAGTTTTCTTCATGTTTCTTGTGCTTGGAATTGTCATTGATCTTTTTGAGTCTGTGATTTAGTAGTTTTCATCATGTTTGGAAAAATCAGTTATTATTTCTTCAATTTTTTGTTTTCCCCTTCCATGTATATAATATTAATATATTATATATAATCATATATATTATATAACATACATAACCATATAAAAATACTTATGTTACATATAATATTTTATATAATAATATCATATGTTATTCATATAATTAATACATAATATTATATATTATATATAATAATAATACTTGAAGTGGCCAGAATTTACTGAGGTATTTTTGGTAGTTTATTTCTCTGTTTCCTTTTGGATTTCTATTGCTATCTGTTGGAATTCATTAATCTTTTTTTTTCCTGTAACATCAAATCTGCCATTAAATGTATATAACATATTTTTCACCCCAGTCATCATACTTTTCATCTCTAGTTTCATCTCTATAAGTCTGATTTGGATATTTTCATATATTTCTTGTACTTTTCTTTTTGAACATCTGGAATTCAGTTATAATAAATGTTTTAATGTTCTCGTCTGCTATTTCCGATATCTTTGTCAGTTCCAGTTCAGGTGTGATTGGTTTTTTCTCTTCATTATGAGTGATGTTTTCTTATTTCTTTGCATGCCTGGTAGTCTTAGAATCTCAGAATAGATGCAAGTCATTCTGAATTTTACCTCACTGAGTGCTGGAAATTTTTGTATTTCTATAAATATTCTTAAGCTTTGTACTGGAACACAATTATCTTACTCAGAAACAGTTTGATTCTTTTGTGTCTTGTTTTTATGATTTGTTAGATGGGACTAAAGCAGCATTTAGTCTAGGACTAATTATTCCCTACCACCGTGGCAAGTACCTTCTGAGGACTCTACCCAGTTCTCTGTAAATTATGAGCTTTTCCATTCTGGGTGGTGGCAGACTCTTCTCCGTCTTGGGTAGGAACCTGGATCTCGTCCTCTCTGATGATTCTCCCCTAGCCTCTGGTAGTTTCCTCACAGGATCTCTGTTGAATAGGTGGCAGGGATTCTCTGAAGATTTCTTAGTTCTTTCTGAGAAGCTCTCTTTCCAGGACCCTATCCTACAAACTCCAGCAGCCTTGGTATCCCAGAACATCAGGTCCACCTCCTCACCTCAGGGAGTCTGCTGGGCTCACTTGGATTCCCCTCTACCATGGATGGGAAACTTTCTCAAGGTGGTAAACTGGGGCAATGGTTGGTCTCTACTAGTTTGTTTCTCATCTTTCAAGAATCAGTTTCATGTTGCCTGAAAAGTGTTTTAAAAGCTATTTGTTTTATTTATTTTGTCTGTTTATTCTTAATAATTTTTAGTTGTTTCAGGGATGTGTGTATATCTTATTCCTGTTATTACACCTTTCTGAAAATTGGTATTATGCTAAATTTAAAAATTACCATTGTCCACACTTTTCATTCATAGAGCCCTTTGATCCATTCCCAGTTAGTATATCTATGCAGTCATCAATCTATGCATCTTTATGGAATGGAATAAAGCTTTATGTTTTAAATGTAATGTATGTGCAACATGGAGATGAAATTGACTTGCCAATCATATAAAGTAGTTAGACTGTCAGAGGTTGGAATTTATCAAAGATGGATGGAGAGTTAATGATCTTTCAGGAATTTTAATGAAGATAGTCCACAGAAGGGTTTTCTATTGGAGAAGTAATATCACTTTCAGCATCATGATAATAGGACATATTATTGTCTTTATTGAAATAACTCACACCCTGGCTAGCATTGACATCTTCTTATCAATAAATATGTTTGACATTTTAGAGGACATTATACAGGGAAATATGCTCTGCATTCTGATCTAAATACCATACAAGGAAAAAAAGCCCAATTCTTTAAATATTCTAGAAGCATGAGAATATCCTTTCTCCCAATCTTTAGTTTCCACATTATACTGTCTCTCAATTTATATTGATTCTTAAATCCAAATAGTGTTCTTCATCACTCTCCTGCTCCATAAGTAGTTATCAATTGACAGGATTACTGACACAGACTCTTAATGGTTCATTACTTTGACTACATTCTTAATGTGCCTCTTTATGAATGCTCTTAAAATGAAAACTTGAACACATGACTCTTGTTTAACCTTTGATGGGCTTCTTGTTTGAAAATGTTGGTGTGAAGTTGGTACTTTCTCTTTCTGGGTTTTGTAGTCTTAAAAACTGAGACAGCAAGACCTGGAAAGACAGCCTTAATCTTTAGTGAAACTAAGATAAATCTGAAAACTCACACCACAAATTGACAAAACAATTACTGTACAATATAAAAGAGATGAAAAGACGGCACTCAGAAAAAGCCAAATGAAAACACTTCCCTCAGTATGTGTCATGGCTCTGAGTAAATCACTAACAGTTCTTGTTTGGAATGGGAGGCACTGGGTGCCGGACCTGGCAGCAAGAGCTTCCTAGAATTCCAATGATACAGAGTCTGAAATAATAGAGCATTTATGTAGAAAATAGTCTGTTAATAAGGCAATTTTAAAAAGAGACATTCACAATGTGAGGAGGAAATAGGGGCCATCTTGGTTGTTAGGAAGATGTTAAGGCTGAAAATATGTAATAATGTATATAAAACTCTGTCTCACAAGAATTCCTGAAAGTCTTTTCCATGAACTGCCTGCTTCCAGCTGATCCAGGAAGAATGAATCTTATTCAAATGTGAGCAATAAACAAAAAGGATCAAAAACAGGTCTTTCACAAAATATAACCAATGAAATCAACAACAATGACAACAACAGATGACTGAAGGAATAAGGAAAAAATTGCAAATAGAAATATTTACATCACAATGGAGAAGGTCAAATTGTCACTAAATATCTCCATGGGTTAAAAAAACATAAATGAAGCAATTGCTCAAAAACAAAGGCTCAGAACAAAAGATATGAAGAACAGAGGCCGAGTGAACAGGAAAAGATAAAATGTAAGTTAAATAGATCTGATAAAAAAAAATAAGAAAGAGACAGACAATTTAATTTAAAAATGATCAAATGATCTGAAAAGGTACTTTAAAAAACAGGACATCCAAATGACTAATATTCGTATTTAAAAAGGTCTACCTCAGGAGTAGTCTGGAAAAAAAAAATTAAAACAACTTGAATAACTAAAATGAGAAACAACTTCACAATACCAAGTCTTGTTGAGGATGTATAGAATGAGGTGAATTTCCATATAGTACAGATGGGAATGTAAATTGGTAGCCTTCTTTGGAAATAAGTGGGATATTATATAATAAAATTGAAAATATGTATACTCTAATAGTCAATAGTGTTATTTACCAATATTTTTAGTTTTCCTTTTTTGGGACACTTGATGGAATTCTTGCTTCTACCCCCTTTAACTTAGGTATGACCATGTAATTTGCTGTGTCCAGTGAAATGTGAGCAAAAGCAAAATATATCACTCATTTCTGCATGGATGCCTTTAGGTCCAATGCATGATTTGCCATCTTCTATTTTCTCCAGCACAGCTGCCAGTTATTTCTTAGATGGTGGAAATTCTAGCACCCTAACTCACTGAGTGAGCTCCCTGATTCCCCCAATGCACCCAAGGTAGACATAGGGAAATGTAGAATATGTGAGAAATAAATATTTGTTGTTTTGAACCATTGAGATTTGGGAGCTGTTTGTTACTGTGGTGTAGCCTGATTCATCCCTGACTGACTCGCAGACTTTAATCCCCTCCTAGTTATATGCCCTGGAATACCAAACCTTTTTTGTGTCAGGTATCTTTGGCCATCATGCAAAGCCTAAGAATCTCTTCTCATAAGAACTTAAGCTTTTAAAAAATACATAAAATACATACAATTTGTGAGGAGAAACAACTCTATCAGAATATGGCTATCAAATACTAAAACAATAAATTTGTGCTATAGTAAAAATTATTCATTTTTATTAACGTATTAAATAGCAGCAAGTAGGGGGTCTAATAACTACAATAATTTCAAAATAGTAATGAGCACAAATGATATTTCTAGATATTTACAGCCATAATGAGATATAAAATATTTGTTATTTTTATCAGTGACAAAAAATACAAAGCATACAAAGCTACTTGTGACAAGGTTACAGGCACAGGTATTGTGTTTCTCTCTTGTCTGCATTTGTAATGAAAAGAAATGCTGCATTTCAGTTAGAAGGTAATAAAGAGACAGATTTAGTTTTTTTTTTTTCCCATTCACGTTCATGGACTCTGTGAAATCTATCCATGGATCCAAGGGTTAAGGACCTTTGCCTGGAGAAAGATGTGCATGTGTACATCAGGGTACACTTCACAACATTGTTTGTAATAGTAAAATATTGGAAAGACTATCAATCATATTAAAAGAAAAAGTGAATAAGCAACAGTGCATTCATACAATGGGAAATTATTTAGCAGCAAATTTAACAGTCTTCAGTTTTACGCAGCTACACAAAATTATCTAAGCATACACAGTATCTAATTCCATCTATATAAAATTCAAAAAATAGGCAAAGCCAAATTATAATGTTTAGGTTGCCTACATGGGTGCTAAAATTATAAAGGAAAGCAAAGAGTGGCCATTACAAAAGTCAGTATGTTTAGCTCTAAGGGAGAGGAATAATGTTAAAATTGGAAAGGATCATGTGTAGGGGCTCTGGGTTACTACAAATGGTCTATCTGAGGACTTGAGCAGTGGTTATGTAAGTTTTAAGTACATAACAATTCATTAAGTATGTTTATATTTCATTCCCCTTTCACCTTTATGTATGAGTGTTATATTTTAGAATTAAATGTTTTTTAAATAGAAAAAATTGCATTAGAGCATAGAAATATGGCAAAGCTAATACATAAGTGCAAGATTTGATTCTTTTGGAAAAATAATAAAGTTGAGAACCATTAGCTAATTAACTTTGAGATAAAAATGAGAGAAAATGTATAAATACTTCAAATTAGGAATAATAATGGGGAAATCAACACAAATACAGGAAAATTAAATTAAAAGACTCATTGGAGACTACTTACTCAGATTTATATAATACATTTGAGCACCTGCAGGAAAGAAGTGATTGTTTAGGGAAATTATTGAAGCTAACCCCCGTAGGGGCAGAAAATTTGAACAAGTTCATTAGTATAAACAAATGGAGAAAGCTGTCAAAGATTACCTCCCTATAAAGGTATGGATTGCTTCAGATTTTTAAGGAAAAAATAATTCCGATGGTATTTAAGTTATTTAAATATCATGGTATAAAAAATTAAGGAAAGTTTCCAAATTATTTTTATAAAGCAGGTATACATTGTTTAAAAAGTCTGCTGGAAGGGCCGGGCGCGGTGGCTCACGCCTGTAATCCCAGCACTTTGGGAGGCCGAGGCGGGCGGATCACGAGGTCAGGAGATCGAGACCATCCTGGCTAACATGGTGAAACCCCGTCTCTACTAAAAATACAAAAAATTAGCCGGGCGTGGTAGCGGGCGCCTGTAGTCCCACCTACTCGGGAGGCTGAGGCAGGAGAATGGCGTGAACCCGGGAGGCGGAGCTTGCAGTGAGCCGAGATCGCGCCACTGCACTCCAGCCTGGGCGACAGAGCGAGACTCCGTCCTAAAAAAAAAAAAGAAAAAAAAAAGTCTGCTGAAGATGGCCTAATAGAATAAAAACTACAAACCAAACTCAGTTATAAATATCAATGCAAATGTCTTAAAGTACAGCATATCTATTCCAGTGTTCTTGCCTTGCTTGATGCTTCAGGAGATGCAGTGATTGACAAGTTGCTGTGCCTGCCCTCATGTAGCTAAATTTAGAAAAAGGGATCAAACTATAACCATGACTTTGCTATATAGTAGAGTAATATAAGAACTATCACAGATGACCCACGTATTGCTGTGGGGGCTCAAAGGAAGGCACTTTGATATATTTGGTCTGGGTATACGAAGAACAACTGGGAAGAGCTGTTCTTTGAGTTGTGTGGTGAAGAATCACAGCTAAGAGCTGGCCTTGTTATAAGTCCAAATCCCACCTCTAGGACTTAATTCATAAGTTGTTTAATTACTCATCCTTATGTTCAGGCTCATCTTTAGACTCTGGGTGCCCTGAAAAGCACAGGGACATAGTAGGTTGCTCTTGTAGGTACTGATTGCTTTCCTTGTATAAAACTGGCGGATCTCAAATATGGCCACAATTCTTTGCAGCTCCTTCTATCAACAGGCAGAGTCTATTTTCCTGTCCCTTAAAGCTAGGCTGGCCTTGTGATTTGCTCTAACAGAATATTGTTAAAATGGTGGTGTGCCAGTTTCATGCTCAGTCCTCAAGGAATCTTGCAGTTTCCACTTGCTTTTCTTGGAGCAAAGCGAACAAGCCTGGATTATCTGGTGGGAGGATGAGGAACTTTGCAGGGAGAGAATCGAGTCATCCTAATCATCCCAGCCAAACCCCAGACTTGTGAGCCAATCAAGCCAAGCCAACTTATACCAAAAATTTCTTACAAACTTCTGCCCTTACTAGACTGCATTTAGAAATTATTCGGTATTCTTCAGTGTTTAGCTGTTTGTAAGGCGTGAAGTTGATGAATTTAGGTGAGCGTTTCTAAGACTGTAATGCACGTGAAAACTATTCAAGCATAAGTTAGAAATCTAGTTGCTACACTGATGAATGGTAGGGTTTAGAACAGATATTTGGCTTCTAGGGCTTTAGCTCCTGCACCACTAAATGAGGGAATAGAGTTGGGTCTCCAGGGTCCCACTGAATCTGATGTGCTCTAATTTGAGCACTTCCTGTTATGTTGACTCACTTCCCTGGTCCGCTGGGCACTAAGAGGCAGTAGCAATTCTTTTTATAACAGAAAATAATTTCTATCTTTAAATTTGTATTATTTTATTTAGTTTTAATTATGCTAGCTATTAATATACCAGAAACTCACATTCAATGTACAAAATAGAGTATCCAGATGTGAAAAAAGGATTTATATTCCCATTAGTTAGTTATAAACAATGCTGAGAGTGTTAACAGTTCATCTTTAATTCTATTCTTACATGTACTCAAAAATAGGATTATAATTTAATGTGCATATTGTCCTACCAATTGATATTTCTGTCAAAATATATATTTATAGATCTATATGTTGAATAGCACAGTGCAATATTCTATAGATGCTCATACTTTATTGAACTGCCCAACTACAATTATACATTTGAGCTATTGCCAATTTTTACACTTATCAATATGTTGTGATAGACAGAACTAAATTCCCTAAATTTGGGAAGTGAATGTTTGCAAAGCAGAGTAGCAAGCAGAGCTTTAGTGAGGACATTATATCAATGATAAACAATAGATCTATATTTTTATATTCTTCATTTTGGAGTCACGTGTTAGTCACAGTTTCCTAAATTCATGTCTGAAGTGGGACATTGAAAAATTCTAAAGAAAATGAAAGTGTCTAGACCCCCTACTGAATCTAATTAAAGTTAGGGTCTCTGGGGCAATCTTTGGATGTACAGCTAGCAAAAGCTTGCAAAGATAGCATTTGTCTAGTGTATTTGTTTATTGACCTAATTAGAAAAGTGCAAGAGAATAAACTACTTTTAAAACCTTGTTCTGATTAGCTATAGATGATAAGAGGTCCCCAAACTCTAAAACACATTCTGAGATCAATAAAAAAAAGCATCTAGAAAAATAACCTCTTATTTCATTTCCAGACAGGCAGCAGAATTTCATTTTAGCCACAAAGCAAGATTTAGAAGTCCATAAGAAATGATATAAGCAGGAGCTATCCTGGGCAAGAAACTACAAAATCTGAACATGCAAAGACTGGATAATAAACATGTATTGTATGCTTGCTTCCTAGATTGTTACAAATGGCCCCCTCCATACCCTGCAGATCTTTTTCCCTCTTCTACTAATTTTTCTTGACTCCCCCCAAATTTTGTCCATCTTACACATACCATGTTAGATAAAGTTTTAATACTTTGAATCAGGTCTAACTTAAAACATACATACTCTTTTCTTGTCTGTCTTTCTCACTAGAGTGTGAGGTCATTGAGGGCAGGATCCATGTGTTATTTTGCGTTGACTGCTTCTGGCACACAGGAATGATAATAATTGTTCCTGTTTGTTAAGCATCGTGCCTTGTGCTAAACAATTTACATAAATGGCAAGTTAACTGGTTAAACTCTTTTTCTCCTTGTAGTTTCACCTCCTTTCTTGGTTTTCAGTGGGTAATCAGGCTTTGTGTTTCTTTGCCTCAGAAATCTTTGCAGGGCAGAAAGTAGAAGTTGTAGATATCATTAACTCTTCCTAATGTTTAAGACTAGAAAGCACGTACTTGTTAGCTTAGGATGGTGAGGTAGAAGAATGGAGTGATTGTGAGGTGAGAGAAAGGAAGAGAGACAGCAATAAGCAGTCTTCCCAGCCTGCAAATATTGAAGATAAGTTAGAGGTCTGGGCTTCTGGAATGTAATATGCCTAGTTTTAAAACCAGGAAAATCTGTATCAAACTTGCATGAGTTAGTCACCATAGATGGAGTGATGATGCTATCAAGGAAGGCAAGACCTTTAATGGGAGAGTCTGTGATGTTCATCTGGAGGGAGGGGTGATTCCAGATATAGGTGCCTTTAAACTTGCTAAAGATTCTCTTGCCCCAGGCGAAACTCAGAAATAACAGAACTGCTGTATCTGAAGACACAATTAAGTCTATGACAACAGACATTTCAGTAGAAACCAGTGTAGATGATTAGAGAGTTCTTGGATGTCTTGGTGTCACCACTATTTATTGATCTGTGCCAGGTATTGTGTGATGAACTGGGAATACAGTTGTCTAACTAGTATCATGGGGGTAGAGGATGGCTAACAAGTCACTGCCCTTGAAAAACTGAGTAATACAAAATAAAATATACCTTTTTATTGTTTTTAAAGACAGGATCTCATTCTGTTACCCAGGCTAGAGTGCAGTGTCATGATCACGGTTCCTGGCCTCCTGGGCTTAAGTTATCCTTCCCCTTTAACCTCCTGAGTAGCTGGGATTACAGGCATGGACCACCACACCCGGCCAAATACATTTACTTTTGTTCCAAAAGAGGGAAGTATGAGGGAATGTTCAATGGGAGACAGAGGTACTGGATGCCATCCTGGATATAATGATGCCATTGGGTAGGTGGTCAGTCACTACATCTGTGAGTTTATGTGTAAGAAAATAAAGGAAACTAGGGCACATTTAAGACTTCCTCAAGGAGCTTGCAACTTAATGGGAATTAGGTTACACATACACCTCAACAACTTAGGGCAATTCCAAGGTAGCAGATGCAGGGCAAATTGATGTAACAAGGGAAGAACTGAAGTCCTCAGAGTCCCAGACAGAACCACTGTAACAATGTGGAATGAGTATGTCTCCGTGGAGGAAAGTTTTGAATCCTGAGGGTATACATGTATAGAGAGAGATTGGAAAATAAAGTGAAAGTAGAGTAGACTTTCAAACTTTCAGAGTGAAAGTAAACCGAATGGACAGCTTTCACATGGTTGAGCTGCCTCCCTTTTCTGGAGGTGTGCTAGAACAGAAGAGACAATATCTGGAGAAAGGGTTGTAGGGGGATGAGACTGAGAGTGACTTGACTATTTCATGTCAATAGAACAATCTGGCTGCCATGCTGAGAGCTCTTCAAATTTTTTTCCAAACTTCAAGTAACATATTCACTTTCACTCACCAGCCTTGTTTCCTTTGAAACTTTGCCCTTAAGAAGGTAGCTCCGGGTCATAATTCCTTTCTTCAATCGGAACCAGTATTCTTTGTCTTGTTTTATAGATTTTCATTAGTTTTATTGAGGTTGCAGGTAAGATGTTTGAAATCTGCTGAAAATGTTTGAAATTTGCCACACTGGACAATGACTATGTAGTCCTTGAGGATGGAAATAGTTTTTGGTCACCATCTGTGCTGAACACAGAGCTTGTCCAAGGGAGAGGCACAATAACCATCCTAGGAGTGAACTGGGCAGGCCTAAGCACACTGAACGCTGCCAGAAGTCAGGCAAATAGAAAGACAGAAGGTTTGTGCAATCACTTTAAAAGCACTGGTCGGCCAGGCGCGGTGGCTCATCCCTGTAATCCCAGCACTTCAGGAGGCTAAGGTGGGTGGATCACGAGGTCTGGAGATTGAGACCATCCTGACTAACACGGTAAAACCCCGTCTCTACTAAAAATGCAAAAAATTGGCTGGGCGTGGTGGCATGTGCTTGTAGTCTCAGCTACTCAGGCAGCTGAGGCAGGAGAATCACTTGAACCCAGGAAGTGGAGGTTGCAGTGAGCCGAGATCACAGCACTGCACTCCAGCCTGGTTCACAGAGTGAGACTCCATCTCAAAAAAAAAAAAAAAAAAAAAAAAAAAGGCACTGGTTACGCTTTTCAAAATGTTTAATAAAGTATAGTCATACTGTCCTCTGTCAGACAGAAAGAACCCTTCATAAATGAGGCTGCCAGTTAAATGCATTTTTTCCTCGCGAATTATCAGCAGGAATGGCCTTCCTGCAGGGGAGCTCTCAGGATCTGAGAGGGACTAACAGTTACGTCAGGAGAGCTCTTCCCCTAATAATAAACTACCATAATTGTGTTATATTTGTACTAGGAAAGTATGCTGAGACTCACTGAATCATAGAAAAACTTCCTAAAAATCTTGGAACTGCAGCCTTTTCTTCTGTCTCCCCAAATTTTCTCTGAAACCCAAACAAATCAACTGTGCATATGTATAATCATTTGGGGATGTAAAAGTAAAAATACGTAATCAAACATCCACCAGTGGTGCACTCACGTGGCTGCCCTGGGCAGAGTGAATTGCGCCCTTCTCCGAGTTCCCGTTGCTTTGTGTTCCTACCTCTTTGATGCCCTTCCCACATTCTAGGTGGTTGCTTGGTTAGTTCTATCTTCCACATTGACTTGTTGGTTCCTCTAGAGAAAAGAAAGGGTAAAAATATTTAATAATTACCTGTGGTGATAAGCAATTCCCTATGTCTAATTTAATTTCTTGTATTCAAGTGCCCTAAGAAGTAAGCATTATCTCTGATCATTCTCCAGTTCAAAGTTGATAAGAAGATTTAGCAAGGCAAACAGTAGCACAGAGACAGACCCCATGCCTATTTCACTGCAAGACCCCACTTCCTTTCATACTCCCAAGGCCTGTTTTACTTCCTTTTATTCTCAGTGCCCAGTTCTGAGAGCTTAAATGCTTTGTTTCTGAATGTCTGTGAGGAGTAGGTGAATAGTGAGAAGGTCAGCATTGAAGTGGAGATTTCTTAGCAGAGAAAGGTAGAGGCACTGCCACTGAGAAAGGGAGATGGAGTGGAGTAGGGCATCATGGAAAGAGAAACCAGTGTCTTCGATTTTGAAAACTTTGAGTTTGGGAACCTCAATCTGAGTGGCTGTGTGCTTTTCTGTAACAGCACTCCACAGCCCATTGGCAGGTGTCCATGTGGAGACAAGGGTTATAGACTTAAGGCTTGAGGAGTTGGGGGTACTGTAAGATGGTGGTGGAAGTGGTGGTACCACTTGACAGGGACATAAGTGAAAGCAGAAAGGGCTTAAGAAAAAGGGAGAAAATTAAGAGTTCTAAAAATGATTGGCAAATTGAATTCAAGGAACTCCTAAAGCTTTAGGAATCAAGTGATGGATTTAGAAGACTGAGGCATCATATTTAAAGATTTTAAGATTGAGTTGAGATGATGAAGAGGTTCAGACTGTGGTCAAAGCGTTGTGTGACTGAAGAGGGATGGAGAGAGGAGATGGAGGGGAGGTCATTGAAACTGAGGCTTCAAGGAACTGAGGAGTCAGGCTTCTGCATGTGTTATCTAGGTGAACATCAAAGTCACCCATAATGATGTCAGGACATGCATAGAGGGAGGAGTCTCTAGACCAGGTGACAAACTCTTCACTGGATGAAAATGCTGACCATTTGTTTGTTCAGAAACAGGAGAGATGGAGGTAAATTGCTGAGTACCTGAAAACAAGGTTTTATGCAAAAATGGCATTGGAATGTAAGATGTGACTGATCACACTTCCTCTGACTTTAGGATGAAGAAGTATGAGAGAAATGGACAATATCTTCTTAAGAGTGATAAATAGATAAATGACTTCATGTAAGAGATGATGAGGGTTTGAATTAATGGGGTGAAAGTGAGGAGGAAGAGGCAAAGCAAGACTGAGAGAGAGCATGAAGGGAGGCTTTGTGTCTGATTGAATGTGAAGGGAAGTAAAGAGGGTGACAACATTAACTGGGAAGAGAGTATTGCTGTTTCCTGAGATCAGGAACACTAGAGCAGAAACAGGTTGGAATCAATGTGTCCTTTGGGGTTTGGTTAGGAAAAGAGAGTCACTAAAAACATTGCAGGAAAAAAAGCACTTCATAGAGGAATTAGAGCTTACTCAAATCTGGCAGAAGTAAGCAAAGGTCTAGATGCAGAGGTGGTAAGATGAGAGAGGGAGGCAACAACTCAGCTGGAAGCACTCATGCACATGGACCAGAGTTTGCTAGGAATTTTAAGAAACTGTGGGAGTGGGGTCTTAAGGGGAGAGTTTGTGGAAAAGTCTGTGGAAGACCTGCCTTTATGGAAATAGCTTACCCCTGTGGAAGCATCACCTCTGTGGGCCTGAAGTCCAGGACTGAACAATGGGGTTAGGGTCTGTAGGGGCTGGTCTGTAGTGGCAGCTGCTGGTCTGTAGGGGCAGCATTGGGAAGATGAACTGGACACAGAGCAGAAGTAGAGCACTGATACACTGCAGACCACCAGGTCCCTCTTGGCATCTGTACATCTCCATGTCTTACCTTCTAAGTGTGGTACCCTCAAGTATGAACAATTAGTTATACATATGTGGAGCTTAGGAAAGAAATCTGCTGTTGTAAAACAGATAGCATCATGGATCAGCAGACAAACCATGACAGAAAGGGAAAGCTGGCCGGGCGTGGTGGCTCACGCCTGTAATCTCAGCACTTTGGGAGGCCAAGGAAGGTGGATCATGAGGTCAGGAAATCGAGACCATCCTAGCTAACACGGTGAAACCCCACCTCTACTAAAAAAAATACAAAAAAATTAGCTGGGCATAGGGGTGGGCGCCTGTAGTCCCAGTTACTCAGGAGGCTGAGGCAGGAGAATAGCTTGAACCCAGGAGGCGGAGCTTGCAGTGAGCCGAGACGGCGCCATTGCACTCCAGCCTGGGCGACAGAGTGAGACTCTATCTCAAAAAAAAAAAAAAAAAAAAAAGGAAAGCTGAGGATAAGACAGAAGAGACAGTTTAGAGAAATCGAAAGAACCATCTTGATACTGCATAGCAGAAACAAACGAGAGAGCTTCAGGGAGGAGCCTGCCTTCAGCAGAGCCATGCTCAGAGATGTTAGTGAGACAAGAGTCATGCGGACGTGAAAGGAAAGAATCAGCCAACAAACACTTCTGCCTGGGAATAACTGAATACCTAGTTCTGGGTCAATGTTCCCAGCAGACCCCTTCCAGAATTCCAATGCAGCATAACCTTGCTAAGAAAAGGCAGCAATATGGTACTTTGAGTGTAGACCAACTGAATTCACTATAAATCTCTGTTTCTGATGAAAAAGCATTTGAAAACATGGCCTGATCTTGTGCTTTCTAGTAAAAGTTAAGTTTATCTCTGTTTGCTTTGCTGAAAATCCATGTTAAAATCTCTGAACCACATTTCTGACTTTAGTAAATACATACACACTCACATATAAATGTAGAGAATATGATTTCTTAATATCCATAATATTCCTCTGCTTCACTATGCTATTAAGATTATTTAGTTATAAAATAAGAAAAGATGAAGTATCTGTTGGAATGGTTTTCACATAGACTTTGAAAATCTCGGTTTCCTGGCTAAGATAGCCAATTAGAAGCAGCTGTGGTCTGTGGCACTTATAAAGAGGAATGAAAAGGGTGAGTGAACACAGCACCTTCAACTGAAATGTCCAGGTACTTGCATTGGGACTGATTAGGGAAACAACTTGACCCACAGAGAATGAAGAAAAGCAGGGCAGGTTGATGGCCCATCTGGGAGGAACACAGATACAAGGGAACCCCCAGCTCCAGCCAAGGTAAGCAGTGAATGAATTTGCAACCCTGGGAAACCACGTTTCTCACACAGATCTTTGCAACCTGTGGATCAGGGGATCTGCTCGTGAGCCCATGCCACCGGGGTCTTGGATCCAACAAACAGAGCTGTGTGGAGTTTTGGCAGAGCAGCTACTCAGGCATGCACAGAGAACAAGGAGCTTTACATACTCTGGCCCTGCAACCCCCAGCAAAGGTGTATGTAACTCAGGCAAGGCAGGAGTTCCACACATACCCCTAGGAAGGAGGCTGAATCTAGGGAGCTGAGCAGCGTTGGTCTTTGGGCCCCACTTCCATGGCACCATACAAGATAAGACCCACTAGCTTGGAATTCCAGCCAGCCACCGCCAACAAGGTGGAGCCTGCCTGAGATGGGACAGAGTCCCCGGGGGAGGGGCAGGTCATCATCTCTACTCTTTGGTCAATTTAGCCATTGAAGCCTGCGGGCTTTGGAGAGTCCAACCGGTCTAGATGAGGAATAGTCCCTGCAGCATAGCACAGCTGCTTTGCCAGAATGTGTCCAGACTGCTTCTTTAAGCAGGACCCAGATTCATTCCTCCTCACTGGGGAGGTCTTCCAGCTGGGACCTGCAGCCACACCCACCTGCACCTATTCTAGCTCTGATCTTTCCATGGGACAAGGACAGAGTGCCTGGGGGAGGGGAAGGCAACCACTTTGGTTGTTTGAATAACTCAGCAATTCCAGCCTGTGGGCTTTGGAGAGTCCAAGCCAACAAGGGCAGAGATGGTTCATCAGCACTACATGGCTGTTTTGTCAAAGGCATGGCCAGACAGCTTCTTTAAGTGGGACCCAAATCCACTGCTCCTCATGAGGAGGTCCCTCCTGGTCAGAGACTCCAACTACCCCTGCCTGTGTTTTATGGCCAAGAGAATTCTAATTTCTCTTTTGGACAGAGTGCCTGTGAGGTGGGGCAGGTTGCCACCTTGACTGTCTGGGCATCTCAGCCGGTCCAGCCTGTGGGCTTTAGAGAGTCCAAACTAATCGGGGGCTGAATAGATTGCCAACACAGCACAGCTGCTCTACCAAAAAGCAGCTTCATGAGAAGCTCATGGAGATACTTCATGAGAAGCTCATGGAGATACTCCATGAGAAGCCCATCCCCAAGGCAAATAATCATCACATTCTCCAAGTCAGAAATGAAAGAAAAGCAAGACTAATAGCTAGATTATTAAAGAAAAAAAAGAGAGAAGATTCAAATGAACACAATTAGAAATAAGGGGGATATTATTACTGACCCCACAGAAATACAAACAACCATCAGACAATACTATAAACTCTTCTCTGCACATAAACTAGAAAATCTAGAAGAAATGGATAAATTCCTGGACACATATACCATCTCAAGACACCACCAGGAAGAAATTGAATCCTTGAATAGACCTGTAATGAGTTCTGAAATTGAGGCAGTAATAAATAGTCTACCAACCAAAAAAAGCCCAGGACCAGGCAAATTCACAGCTGAATTATACTAGAAGTGCAAAGAAGAGCTGGTACAATTCCTACTGAAACTATTCTAAAAAATGGAAAAGGAGGGACTTCTCCCTAATTCATACTATGAGGCTGGCATCATCCTGATACCAAAACCTGGCAGAGATACAACCACAAAAGAAAACTTGAGGTCAATATCATTGGTGAATATTGATGCAAAAAATCCTCAACAAAATACCTGCAAACCAAATCCAGCAGCATATCAAAAAGCTCATTCGCCATGATCAAGTAGGCCAAATCCCTAGGATGCAAGCCTGGCTCAACATACCCAAATCAATAAATGTGATTTATCACATAAAGAGAACTAAAGACAAAAACCACATGAATGTCTCAATAAATGCAGTAAAGGCCATTGAGAAATCTCAACATTCCCTCATGTTAAAAACTCAATAAACCAGGTATTGAAGGAACATTCCTCAAAATAATAAGAGCCATGTATGACAAACCCACAGCCAATATCATACTAAAGGGGCAAAAGCTGGGAACATTTCCCTTGAAAACCAGCAAAAGACAAGGTTATCCTGTCTCACCACTCCTATTCAATATAGTATTGGACGTTCTGGCTAGGGCAATCAGGCAAGAGAAAGAAATAATGGATAGTCAAATAGGAAGATAGGAAGTCAAACTGTATCTGTTTGCAGATGATGTGATCCTATATCTAGAAAACCCCATCATCTTAGCCCAAAAGCTTCTTAAGCTAATAAGCAACTTCAGCGAAGTCTCAGGATACACAATCAATGTGCAGAAATCGCTAGCATTCCTATACATCAACAACAGGCAAGCCGAGAACCAAATCAGAAACACAATCCCATTCACAATTGCCACAAAAAGAATAAAATACCTAGTAATACAACTAACAAGGGAAGTGAAAGACCTCTTCAAGTAGAACTATGAACGACTGCTCAAAGAAATCAGAGATGAAACAAACAAATGGAAAAGCATTCCATGCTGATGGATAGGAAGAATCAATATTGTGAAAATGGCCATACTGCTCAAAGCAATTTATAGATTCAATGCTATTCCCATTAAACTACCATTGACATTCTTCACAGAATTAGTAAAAACTACTTTAAAATTCATATGGAACCAAAAAAGAGCCTGAATAGCCAAGACAATCCTAAGCAAAAAGAAGAAAGCTGAAGAAGGCATCATGCTATCCTACTTCAAACTATACTACAGGGCTGCAGGAACCAAAACAGCATGGTACTGGTACGAGAATACACACATAGACCAACGGAACAGAATAGAGAATCCAGTAATAAGACTGCCCACCTACAACCATCTGATCTTCAACAATCCTGACAGAAACAAGCAATGCAGAAAGGACTCCCTATTTAATAAATGGGACAACTGGCTGGACATATGTGGAAAATTGAAACTACCCCTTCCTTACACCATAGACAAAAATCAACTCAAGGTGTATTAAAGACTTAAATGTAAAACCTAAAACTATAAAAACTCTAGAAGAAAACCTAGGCAATACCATTCAGGACATAAGTACAGGCAAAGATTTCATGATGGAAATGCCAAAAACAATTGCAACAAAAGCAAAAATTGACAAATGGGATCTAAATAAAGTAAAGAGCTCCTGCACAGCAAAAGAAACAACAGAGTAAACAGACAACCACAGAATGAGAGAAAAATTTTGCCATCTATCCATCTGACAAAGGCCTAATATCCAGCATTTATAAGGAACTTAAACAAATTTATAAGGAAAAAACAACCCCCTTAAAAAGTGGGCAAAGCACATGAACAGACACTTCTCAAAATCAGACAAACATGCAGCCAACAATCACGTGAAAAAGAGCTCAAATCATGGATCAGTAGATAAATGCAAATCAAAACCACAATGAGATAACATCTCACACCAGTCAGAATGACTATTATTAAAAAGTCAAAAAAACACAACAGATTCTGGCGAGGTTGTGGAGAAAAAGGAACACTTTTACAATGTTGGTGGAAGTGTAAATTAGTTCAAACATTGTGGAAGACAGTGTTGCCATTCTTCAAAGACCTAGAGGCAGAAATACCATTTGATCTAGCAATCCCATTACTGGGTATATACCCAAAGGAATAAAAATCATTCTGTTATAAAGATACCTGCATGCATATGTTCATTGCAGCACTATTCACAATAGCAAAGACATAGAATCAACTTACATGCCCATCAATGATAGACTGGATCAAGAAAATGTGGTAAATATACACCGTGGAATATTATGCAGCCATAAGAAGGAATGAGATCATGTTCATTGAAGGGACATGGATGGAGCTGGAGGCCCTTAGCCTTGGCAAATTAACTCAGGAACAGAAAACCAAATACAGCGTGTTCTCACTTATAAGTGGGAGCTGAATGATGAGAATACATGGACACATGGTGGGGGAACAATACACACTGGGGCCTGGCGGAGGGTTGATGGTGGGAGGAGGAAGAGCATCAGGAAGAATAGCTAATGGATGCTGGGCTTAATACCTGGGAGATGGGAAGATCTGTGCAGCAAACCACCATGGCACACATTTACCTATGTAACAAACCTGCACATCCTGCACGTATACCCCTGAACTTAAAATAAAAGTTGGAAATAAAAAAAAAAAAGAAATCTCATTTTGAGTGTACTGTATTTTAAAATGTGTTCAGTTGTGTAAGTAATTTCGCAAGTTACGTTTTTTCTTGCTTGACTCCAAGTTGAACTTCTGTGTTCCTATGTGTGTTCTTTCATATATATGTTTTATCAAATGCAGGCTCCGCAATTTAGTTTTTTCAGTTGTTTAAAAATTTTATAACTATAAATTACCTTAAAATAAAAAGAAAGTGTTTAGCTTCTGGTGCTACAAACTGCTTTTCTGTGCTTTATGTAAAGAAATGACAGAGATTTGTGCCTAATTCTGTACAATAAGATTTCTTAATCTAGAACTACACCCTTTAGGATATTATGCTCTCCTCTCTTCTGCCTTCTGCGTCAGGGCTCTCTGATCCAGAAGACTTCCTCTATTATGTTTACCACACCTAGTATAATCCCAGGAACATAGTAAGTTCTTTTTTTTTTTTTTTTTGAGAGGGAGTCTTTCTCTGTCACCCAGGCTGGAGTGCAGTGGTGCAATCTTGGCTCACTGCAACCTCCACTTCCCAGGTTCAGGTGGTTCTCCTGCCTCAGCCTCCTGAGTAGCTGGGACTACAGGTGTGCGCCACCACACCTGGCTAATTTTTGTATTTTTAGTAGAGACGGGATTTCACCATATTGGCCAGGCTGGTCTTGAACTCCTGACCTGGTGATCTGCCGGCCTCGGCCTCCCAAAGTGCTGGGATTACAGAAATGAGCCCCCTTGCCCGGCCAGTAAGTTCTCAATAAGTTTTAGCTCTTCTATATAGTGTAACTCCAGTTTATTTATTCCATTTATTCAAATTTGGTTTATAGGGCTTCTTGTCTTCCTACTTTAATAGAGAATTGGACTGAAAATATTAATGTTTTTCAAATAAAAGTTTATTTTTTATTTGAAAAAGTTAAGCATACAAATATACCTCTGCACCTGTTTAGAATTCATAATTCTAGCCTTTTTTAAAATATTTTTTGAAATATACATAAACATGACTGAAAAAATGAAAGTCCTCTTTGTATCCCCTTAGGCATACATCCCCCCAAATATGCCCATCATATACCAGATTTTCATACATGTGTTACGTCATTACTGGGCTATCCATTTTGACCTGTTGACCCAGATCCTTTTAATTATCCCTACATCAGTGCCACCATGTGTTAGTTATTATACCTTTATTATAAGTTTCGAGATTTTGATATTCCTGCTTTTTGTCACATTTCTTAGCATTGAATTGCTATTCTTCAACACTTCTGGCATATTACCTTTAGAATCAGTGATATTAAATATAGATGAATTTGGGAAGAATTTATATCTTTACAATATCAAGTCATTTCATTAATAAACACAGCATACCTCTCCATTTATTCATGCATTTCCATTTATCCCTTAGCTCTTACAATAATATTGGACAATTTCTCCATAAAGATCATGTTTATCTTTTATTAGGTTGTTCCCAAATATCTTATACTTCTTGTTCTTCTTGTGAATGGGACCTTTAAAAAACTTACATCTGGTTACATTGGTGGATAGGAATGCTATTAATTTTTGTAAATCATCTTGTACCTGGAAACTCATTTGTTGGTTTTTACACTTTGTCTGTGTAGACAAACACAACATCTGTACATGATTATTTCCCCTTTCTTTTCTAATCTTTGTATCTCCTGCTTTCCCCACCTCACTGTCCCTATCTTACTGGATTTATTAGTGCCTTTCAAATTGTCCTGTTTTCTAATCTTTAAGTTTGATTCCTCTCATGTTTTTGTACCCGATGACTATTGCTCATGCATATGAGCAATAGTCTGTGAGCTAATTTTCATCAGAATCCTTTTCTGATGAAAGGATTAAGTGGTTTTTAGCTTATAGAAATATCTCTATAGACAGTTTGAGTTATTTTTTTCTCCACTCTAGCCTTTGTGGTTTTTAGGTTCTGGACAAGTTTTTGCAACAGTTTCTTACCTTATGTTTTCACATCATAAAGGTATTGGAGACTTTGGGTCCCCACTACCCTGGGGATACCAACTAGAGGCTTTGTTTTCTTGCTGCTTGCTCTGTTTCTATCCATGTCTTGGGGTCCCAACCCCTAGGTCCTATCCTTGGGCTGATCATGTGAGCTCTTTACTAATGGGAAGTTACTGCCCTGGCTCCCAGATTTATGCAGGGAGCTCAGGCAGTCAGCTCCCAACCTGACTGACTCCTTCTTGACTGCCATATCCCTACTGCCTCCCTGAGGATTTTTTTTTAATACCCAACCTCTCAGGCCTATACCCCTTTACTGATTTGTTTACTTTGACAAATTGCACAAGTTTTGTTTTAATCACAACTGAAATGTTTTCCCACTAAATATTTGGCACTAGCAAATGTCCTTTAAAAATTTTGAGCATGGCTTCCTACTTGAAATTTAAAAATGGTATTTCATTTGCACATAGTATGCATGTGTGTGTGTGTGTGTGTGTGTGTGTATGTGTGTGTATGTGTCTGTGTTTGTGTGTTGTTTTGGAAAAAGAGCCTCATCAAACATAGTTCTCTTGAGTTTTCTTTATCTGTGTATGTGGGGAAAAATTAAAAAGCATAACACAATGAATGACAATTGGTATTAGGTAAATGGATCTTATAAAATGTTTGAAGTTACTTTTAAAAAACTTGTTTTTTGTAAGTACTCAATATATTCTAAAATCATGTTCATAGTAGCACTCTCTAATACTTATTCAGAAGGATAAAAGTGCATCAGGGCCCTCTGGTAATAAATTTTGACTTAGTAGAATTTCATACTAAAATCAAAGAGCCATAAAATACTAGAAATTTAGTTTAAGTTTTTTATAGAAAACACAATGATACTATTTGAAGGAGGGGTTATGAATTTTATATAACAGATTTTTTTTCAGGGAGAAAAGGATATTTTTGTAAATATAATGTTGCTTCTGCTAAAAAATTATATCATTCTTGTTTAGAAAATGAATTCTCAATAAGTATTTGAAATATGTATTTAATGAGTTTACTGAGGATGGAATTTGAAATCTTGGATGACAATACATTGTGGAGATAATGATTTTAAGTTTGAGGGAAAAAATCTAGTAACTGGAGAAGAGCATCAGCTCCCCTCCTTCTCAGAATTTTCTGATTATTTCAAATGTTTTATGTATTGTGTTTTCTAATATTTAAAGAAAAATCAAATGTTCTTTTCTTTTTACCAAAATGCAGGGGAAAATGTGTCATGTCTTTGTCTCCTATCTCCTTCAGACACTGAAACACAAAGACTGTAGTTCTAGTTTCTACCCAGGGAAAAACCTGAAAAGGTCTTGGCTGGCTATATCCTAGCATTATGAAAAAGTCCCAGATGTGCTATCCAAGACCATATTTCTATCCCAGCTCTGGGAATTTAAGCAAATATCTTTCATTATTTAGAATTCCATTATAATTCTGTCATTCCATGAGACTATAAGCCTAGCAACCTAATACGAGGCCAGTCTGCAAACTGGAGGCCTGTGGTAGTGAAGAGCTTTCCCATCAATATTTGTAATATTTTTGTGCTGGTTGAAAACCAACTGGATAAGCGTAGAGAGATCTAAAAAATCAGAATAAGAGAACAATAAAAGTAATAGTTTCTTCCTGAAGATCACCATTCTCTGCTCAGCTATTTTACATTTAAAGAATGTGATTGCCCCGTGGCTTGTGAAGCAATATAGGAAGGTAGGCGGGTGTAGGTCCTGAAATCGATGGACTTGATTTGAATTGACCAGGTCTAGGGACTTGAATTCATTATATGTAAATAGGGAATAAGAATCCATCCTTGTTGAGTCCTCATTAGCATCAAAAATAACATGGCCAGCATGCAGCACACTGTACAACCTCAGTAAAGGTTAGCTATATTTATATAGTTTTTCCTGGTGTTTCCAGAGACAAAAGTAATCTAACAGGTACATACTTGGACAAAAAAAAAACTGAGCAATGCTCACCCTCCAACATGAACAGCAATTAAAGTTAGCAGATTCTAATCTTGGAACAATTTTGGACAAAAGGATAATAATCTGCCTCTAGAAACAAGATTATCAGTTCTTGTATTAAAAGAAAAAACCTTGCAAATAATATGGATTCAGAGTATTACACTTTAGTCACTTGTGAGTAAAAACAGGGGAACCAAGATTTTTATTTTTCTTTCAGAAAATAAAATTAAACAAAAATTTAAAACCCCAACAGCAGAAACAACAGGCAGTGCAAAAGAGCATTATAATCTTTCTCCTTGGATGAAGGTGGGGCAAAAAAATAAAAAAGACCAGGATATTTAAAGACTTGATGCATAATTTATGTGCAGGGCTATTTTTGCAGGCTTTTGTAATAGCAAAGGAGATGAGATGGCATCAGCAAAAATCAAATGAAAGTGGAGCTTAGATTAATCTCAAAATAAGTTCCCCCAAAAGAAGCCCATGAATATATGGTTCCTCCCTCAACAGTTATGGGAAGGTGTGACTAATTAAAAGCCCTACAAAACTGGTGGAAAAAAATTCAGGCAAAACCTGATTTCCCCTTCAGATGAGGTCATTGTAAATGTCAATATTTCCATCAGCATCAGCAATTGCAGTTTGGAGTTGGAACATCCTGAAGCAGAACTCTAGAGTGCTTCACTCTAGGAGCTAACGTTTGACGAATGCGGTATACTGGTTTTTTGCAGTATCACATAGAATTTGTTAATGATTAATTTAAAAATTACTCAGTGATATTAAAAGAATAGTCAATAATTTATCTTCCTTGTGATGTAATAAATGAGTTACAACTGGGCTCTGAAGCAACAAATACTTGAGCACCTGATGTGTGCTAGAGAGTGTTCTAGGCTTCAGGCATTTGATAGTAAACATTCAAAGTCCCCTGGCTTCTCTTCTAGCTCTGGAGGACAGGCAATAAACAAGTAAGCAACTCTATGAATAAAATAACTTTAGGAAGTGAAAAGTTCTATGAAGTCATTAAAATCAGGCACAAGATGGGGAATGCCTAGATAATGAGAGCACCTTCAGCCAGGTCAGGCAGAAGGCTGCCGAGTAGAAGTGGCCTTTGAGCTAAATCCTGCATCATGAGAAAAAGGGAGGTGTAGAATACAATTCTATGCAGTAAGTAGCAAGTATGAAGACCCTGACACCAGAATAAGGCTAGCATGTTCTAAGGACTGAGAATAGACCAGTATGGCTGGTGCATGTGGGAGGAAGGAGCAGTAAATAGAAAATAAGGTCAAAGAGGATGTGTGTATACTTGTCTATGAACTGCAAATATACACAAAGATGGATTTTAAGGGTAAAGCATCATGACTATTTATAAAATAACTAGGGAGAGGCTTGTGGGCTTTTAAAAAACTTTACATGTGATTTATTTAAATAGTAATGATCCCTACCTAACTAGAGAAAAGGAATGTAACTAATTATGTACTGTGTATTTTATAATATATTCTTTGATTTTCCTAATCACTCTTATTTTCCAGAGTATGGTATTGAGGCTTACTGATGTTAAAGGATTGTCCAAGGTCATAAAGCCAGGGTTATGAACTCTAGCAGGTGTCAGTCCCCTCATAGAGAATAGCTATGCGCCAGGGACTGGCTTCCCCTGCACCCATGTTATGGATGGCAGAGCCATTTTACTATGCATGATTGCACAGCCCTTTCATGTCTTATAAAGTAAACTGTATTTATAAAAGCAGAAATATACCAGCAATGCTCACAACATCTGCAACAACCTCACATTTCCAGTGCAAATTGTCCTTATAACATGATCATTTCAAAAAGAAGAAAGTATGAACCATAGTATTTGTTCAAGCAAGTAACACATCAAATGCTGGGCAAAAGACAAAGAAGATATGTCTCTAAAAATTCACTCATCAGAGCTAGGCGTGGTGGCATGTGCCTATAGTCCCAGCTACTCTAGAGGCTGAGGCAGTAGAATCAGTTGAGCCCAGGAGTTTGAGGCCAGCCTGAGCAACACAGGGAGAAATCTGTTTCTAAAAATATAACAAAAATTTCACACATTAAAAAATAAGCATTTATAGTTAGCAGAAATGACCCCACAATGTTTGAGAACACGAATAGTGTTAGAAAGCAATTTGATAATTCATTTCAATAGTTATAAAACTCTTCAATCCTTTGATGCAACAAGAATTTTACTCTTGGGAATGTAAAAAAAATTTAAGTGTAAGAACATTACTTATACATGAATGTATCATTTATGGCACTTTAATGCATAAAAAATCCTCAAACAAAGGCAAACAGACTCTTGATGAATTATTGTGCTGACATTTAAATTAATCCTTAAGAAGATGATATAGCTTCATGAAAATATTGCCTAAAATGTAACATTTGAATGAATAGAGCAGAACAGGAAAGAAGCAAGGTGGTCTTTTTTAAAAATTTAATTTAATTTAAGTTCCAGGATACATGTGCAGGATGTGCAGGTTTGTTACATAAGTAAAGATGTGTCATGGCGGTTTGCTGCACTTATGAACCCAACACGTAGATGTGAAGCCCAGCATGCATTAGCTATTTATCCTGATGCTCTCCCTCTCCTCCCTGTGTCCATGTGTTCTCATTGTTCAGCTCCCACTTATAAGTGAGAGCTGAAGTGAGAACATGCAGTATTTGGTTTTCTGTTCCTGCATTAGGTAGCTGAGGTTGGTGACTTTGAGCTCCATCCATGTCCCTGCAAAGAACACGATCTCATTCCTTTTATGGCTGCATAGTATCTCATGGTGTATATGTACCACATTTTCTTTATCCAGTCTATCATTGATGGGCATTTGGGTTGATTCTATGTCTTTGCTATTGTGAATAGTGCTGCAATGAGCATACGCATGCATGTATCTTTACAATAGAATGATTATATTCATTTGGTTATATACCCAGTAATGGGATTGCTGGGTCAAATGGTATTTCTGCTTCTAGGTCTTTGAGGAATTGCCACACTGTCTTCCACAATGGTTGAACTAATTTACATTCCTACCAACAGTGTAAAAGCATTCCTGTTTCTCCACAGCCTCGCCAGGATCTGTTGTTTCTTCACTTTTAAATAATCACCATTCTGACTGGCATGAGATGGTATCTCATTGTGGTTTTGATTTGCATTTCTCTAACGATTAGTGATGTTGAGCTTTTTTTCATGTTTGTTGGCTGCATGTATGTCTGATTTTGAGAAGTGTCTGTTCATGTACTTTGCCCACATTTTAATGGGGTTGTTTGTTTTTTTTTCTTGTGAATTTGTTTAAGTTCCTTGTAGATTTTGGATATTAGACCTTTGTCAGATGGATAGATTGCAAAAATTTTCTCCCATTTGGTAGGCTGTCTGTTCACTCTGATGATAGTTTTTTTGGCTGTGCAGGAGCTCTTTAGTTTAATTAGATCCCATTTGTCAATTTTTTGCTTTGTTGCAATTGCTTTTGGCATTTCCATCATGAAATCTTTGACTGTGCCTATGTCCTGAATGGTATTGCCTAGATTTTCTTCTAGGGTTTTTACAGTTTTGGGGTTACTCCATCTTGAGTTAATTTTTGCATAAGGTGTAAGGAAGGGATCCAATTTTAATTTTCTGCATGTGGCTAACCAGTTCTCCCAGCACCATTTATTAAATAGGGAATCCCTTCCCCATTGCTTGTTTATGTCAAGTTTGTTGATCAGATGGTTGTCCAGTATCAGATGGTCTTATTTCTGAGTTCTCTATTCTATTTCATTGATCTATGTGTCTGCTTTTGTAGCAGTACTATGCTGTTTTGGTTATTTTGGCCTTGTAGTATAGTTTGAAGTCAGGTAGCATGATGCCTCCAGCTTTGTTCTTTTTGCTTAGGATTGTCTTAGCTTAGCTAGATTGTCTTTGCAGATCATGTCATCTGCAAACAGGGACAGTTTGGCTCCCTCTCTTCCTATTTGAATACCCTTTATTTCTTTCTCTTGCGTGATAGTCCTGGCCATAACTTCCAATACTATGTTGAATAGGAGTGATGAGAGAGGTTATTGTTGTCTTGTGCTCATTTTCAAGGGCAAGGCTTTCAGCTTTTGCCCATTCAGTATGATATTGGCTGTGGGTTGTTCACATAAGGCTCTTATTATTTTGAGGTATGTTCCATCAATACCTAGTTTATTGAAAGTTCTTAACATGAAGTGATATTTAATTTTATCAAAGGTCTTTTCTGTGTCTATTGAGATAGTCACGTGGTTTTTGTCTTTAGTTCCATTTATGTGATGAATTATGTTTACTGATTTGCATATGTTGAACCAGCCTTGCAACCTGGGGATGAAGCTGACTTGATCATGGTGGAAAAGCCTTTTGATGTGCTGCTGGATTTGGTTTGCCAGTATTTTATTGAAGATTTTTGCATCAATGTTCATCAGGAATACTGGCCTGAAGTTTTCTTTTTTTGTTGTATCTCTGGCAGGTTTTGGTATGAGAATGATGCTGGCCTCATAAAATGAGTTAGGGAGGAGTCCTTCTTTTCCAATTGTTTGGAATAGTTTCAGAAGAAATGGTACCAGCTCCTAATTGTACTTCTGACAGAATTCAGCTGTAAATCTTTCTGGTCCTGGGCTTTTTTTGGTTGGTAAGCTATTTATTACTGCTTCAATTTCAGAGCTTGTTATTTTTCTATTCAGGGATTTGCCTTCTTTCTAGTTCAGTCTTGGGAGGGTGTATGTGTCCAGGAATTTATCCATTTCTTCTAAGTTTTCTAATTTATTTGCATAAAGGTGTTTATACTATTCTCTGATGGTGGTTTATATTTCTGTGGGTCAGCCGTGATATCCCCTTTATCATTTTTATTGTGTCTATTTGATTCTTCTATCTCTTCTTCTTTATTAGTCTAGCTAGCGATGTATTTTATTAATTTTTTCAAAAAAATCTCCTGGATTCATTGATTTTTTTGAAGGGTTTGCCATCTCTCTATGTCATTCATTTTTCCTCTGATCTTGGTTATTTCTTGTCTTCTGCTAGCTTTTGGGTTTCTTTGCTCTCATTTCTCTAGTTCTCTTAGTTGTGATGTTAGGGTGTTGATTTGAGATCTTTCTAGCTTTTAGATGTGGTCAATTAGTGCTATAAATTTCCCTCTTAATTCTGCTTTAGCTGCATCCCATAGATTCTGGTACATTATATCAAATATCTTTGTTCTCATTGGTTTCAAAGAACTTCTTGATTTCTGTCTTAATTTCATTATTTACCCAGGAGTCATAAAGGAGCAGGTTGTTCAGTTTCCATGTAGTTGTATAGTTTTGAGTGAGTTTCTTAATCTTGAATTCTAATTTGATTGTGCTGTGGCCCTAGAGACTGTTATGATTTTAGTTCTTTTGCATTTGCTGAGGAGTCTTTTATTTCCAACTATGTGATTCATTTTAGACTAAGTTCCATGTGGTGCTGAGAAGAACGTGTATTCTGTTGTTTTAGTGTGGAGAGTTCTGTGATAAGTATCTGGTCCATTTGACCCAGAGCTGAGTTTAAGTCCTGAATATCCCGGTTAATTTCTGTCTCAGTGATCTAATATTGACAGTGGGTTGTTAAAGTCTCCAACTATTATTGTGTGAGAGTCTAAGTCTCTTTGTCAATCTCTAAGAACTTGTTTTACGAATCTAGGAGCTCCTGTATTAGGTACATAGATATTTAGGATAGTTATCCCTTCTTGTTGAATTAAACCCTTTACCATCATGTAGTACCCTTCTTTGTCTCTTTTGATCTTCATTGGCTTAACTGCTTTTTCTGTTTTCCATTTGCTTGGTAAATTTCCCTCATCCTTTTACTTTGAGCCTGTGTGAGTCTTTGCATGTGAGATGGATCTCTTGAATACAGCACACCAATGGATCTTGACTCTTTATGCAGCTTGCCATTCTGTGTCTTTTAATTAGGGCATTTACATTGAAGGTTAATATTATTATGTGTGAATTTGATCCTATCATCATGATGCTAGCTGGTTATTTTGCAGACTTATTGATGTAGTTGCTTCATAGTGTCGTTAGTCTTTGTACTTCAGTGTCCTTTCGTATTGGCTGGTAATGGTTTTTCCTTTCCATATTTAGTGCTTCCTTCAGGAACTCTTGCGGGGCAGGCCTGGTGGTGATGAATTCCCTTGGCATTTGCTTGTCTGAAAAGAATTTTATTTCTCCTTTGCTTATGAAGTTTAGTTTGGCTGGATATAAAATTTTGGGTTGGAAATTCTCTTCTTTAAGAATGTTGAATATTGGCCTTCAATTTCTTCTGGCTTGCAGGGTTTCTGTTGAGAGGTCTGCTGTTAGTCCAATGGGCTTCCCTTTGTAGGTTACCTAGTCTTTCTCTCTGGCTGCCCTTAACATTTTTTCCTTCACTTCCACCTTGGAGAATCTGATGATTATGTGTCTTGGGATTGATCTTCTCATGAAGTATCTTACTAGGGTTCTCTGGATTTCCTGAATTTGACCATTGGCCTGTCTTGCTAGGTTGGGGAAGTTCTCCTGGATGATATCTCAAAGTATGTCTTCCAACTTGGTACCATTCTCCTCATTTATTTTAGGTACCCCAATCAGTTGTAGGTTGGGTTTGTTTTTTTTTTTTTTACATAATCCCATAGTTCTCCATGGTTTTGTTCATTCCTTTTCATTCTTTTTTCTCTAATCTTGTTTGTCTGTCTTATTTCAGCAAGATAGTCTTCAAACTCTGAAATCCTTTCCTCTGCTTAGTCTATTGACTGTTAATACTTGGGGTTGCATTGTGAAGCTCTCATGTTTTGTTTTTCAACCCCGTCAGGTCATTTATTGCTCTCTCTAAACTGGTTATTCTGATTAACAGCTCCTGTAATGTTTTATTATGGTCTTAGCTGCTTTACATTGGGTTAGAACATGCCTCTTTAGCTCAGTGAAGTTTGTTATTACCAACCTTCTGAAACTTACTTCTGTGAATTCATTCATCTCAGTCTCAGCCCAGTTCTGAGCCTTTGTTGGAGAGGCATTGTAATTATTTGGAGGAGAAGAGGCACTCTGGCTTTTTGAGTTTTCAGCACGTTTTTCATTGATTCTTTCTCATCTTCATGAGTTTATTTAGCTTTGATCTTTGAGACTGCTGACCTTTGGATGGGGTTTTTGTGGGGAATTTTTGGTTGATGCTGTTGTCGCTTTCTGTTTGTTTTTCTTTTAACAGTCAGGCACCTTTTCTGAGGGTCTGCTTCGTTTGCTGGGGGTCCAGTCCAGTCCCTATTTGCATGGGTCCCTCCCACACCTAGAGGTGTCACCTGTGGAGACTGCAGAATAGTAAAGATGGCTCCCTGCCCCTTCCTCTGGGATCTCCATCCCAGAGGGGCACCAACCAAATGTTAGTGGGAATGCTCCTGTATAAGTTGTCTGGTGACCCATGTTGAGGGGATCTCATCCAGTCGGGAGGCATGACCCACTTAACAAAGCACTCTGATTTCTCCTTGGTGGAGGGGGTGCACTGCACTGGGGGGAATCTCACTCATCTAGACTACCTAGATTCTTAAGAGCCAGGAGGGGGAATGGCTAAGTCTGCTGAATCATGAAGACTGAGGCCATCCCTTCCCCCAGGGGCTCCCTCCCAGGGAGATCAGAGTTATATCCATAAATCCCAGCTAGCATTGCAGAAATTCCCATGGGGAGGCCCCACCCAGTGAGTAGGGATGGGACATGGTCCTGCCTAAAGGTGTAGTCTGTCCATGATCTGCCACAGCTGCTGTGCTGCACTGTGGGGGATTCCTCCTGGGTCTAAATCACCCAGTCTCCCTGACACTGGCAGGGGAATACTGCAGACTGAAACTGCAGTGATGGCAGCCACCCCTCCCCGCAGGAGCTTAGTTGTCCTAGGCAGCAGGCAGCCACAGTGATGGCAGCCGCTCCTCCCCCAAGAACTTGGTAGTCTTGGGCAGTCTCCAGCTGGGTGGCCACTGAAATTCTGCACAGCTCTGTGCTTGGGATCTAAGGCCCTGCTGGCATGGGCTCATAAGGGGGGTCTCCTGATCCATGGGTTGCACAGATCCATGGAAAAAGTGTGATTTCCTGGGTGGGGTAGTACAGTTACTCACCGCCTCACTTGGCTGGGGGTGGAACAACAGCCATGTGGCTCCCAGGTGGGCTGTCACTCCACCCTATTTTTACTTGCTCTCCATGGGTTGCACCAACGGCCTAGTTAGTCCCGATTAGAGAACCTGGATACCTTGGTTTCTGGTGCGGGATTCACTCACCATTTTCATTCTTGTGGGGAGCCTCTGACTACAGCTGTTTCTATTCAGCCTTTTAGTCCTTCCTCCCAAGGTAGTCTTAATTGCATTTTAAGATTTGCGTCAGCACCTTCAGAAAGGCTGGAAATGAACAGTGTTAAAACTGGCAGTTTGTACCTATGTTGCCATTTCAATAATTTTAATTTAATATTCTCCTTCTATTTTATTTTTACAATAAATAAAATACATTTTAGCAAATAATTTGTTTGGAGATCTGCTTTCATGTTGGATGTTAAAAATTACATCCTCCCGTACCAGTCCTACCTTCTGTTTACTGCTTAACCTTGCTCTGAGCTGTGGGGAAAGAGGAGAGGAAACAGCAGAGAAGGGAATCAGAGAGGTTTTCTGCATGATCTGCTCTTGCTCAGCATCATGGATGGATGCTGGTGGCAAAAGACTCTGTCCTCCTTCTGATGTGTGCCCCTGTTCATACCCAGAGAAATATTCCTCCCTTGAAGTGCACAAGGGAGTTGCTATTATGACAAAGGGTTGCAACTGGCCTTAAGTACAAAACCTTCCATCTTCAGCACTGGATAAATTTGGAGAAACTCAGTGTCAGAAGAATTGACAGAGAAAATTCAGCAAACCAACAGAAAGGCCATGGGAGAGGTTTATTTCTCCAGCATAGAGGCACCAAAAATACTTGCACTTCCTTTCGTTGTCCAGTTCATGGTTATCAGCCCCTGTGGGATGAATGATAAAAAATAACACAACATTCCTAAAGTTCCAAATGCCTCACTGTTATCATTAGCAAATTTAGCTTCCTAATGATCTTCCCACTGAAATGCCAATATAAATACAAATACACACACGAAAGATTGCAATGACATTGGTAATAAGAGCTATTGTTCAGTAATGGATTACTTTCTTGAAAAATTTCCTAAAGGAATCAAGAAATGTTGTGCACATGTACCCTAAAACTTAAAGTATAATAATAATAATAATAATAATAATAAAAGAAATGTTGGAAGTTCTCTCATTCCCAAACATCTCTAAATGAACAATGTATCAAGGCAAGTGAAAATGAGGAAAGGATTTTAGCTCATCCCCTGGTATATCCTCACATGAGAAACTCAGGGTCTATGCTGCTGAGTAGATATCCTGAGTAAATATCTTCCTCACTCCCCAAGTAGCAGCATCCTGAGGGGCAGTCACCTGTATTTGATCCCTCCCCACACTCCTCCCTGACTCAGCAATGCCGCTCACCATACTTTGCAGGGACTACAACTCTCAATGGTAAAAGCAAAAGGACTAACCCATGCATCCTGAGATATAGAAGTTCAGCAGCAGCTGGGGGGTTGGCCAGAAGCCGCCTGGTACCAGTGTGGTAAAGGGATTTGGTATTTTCCTGTACTCCTTCTTGCACATGATTTTAAAAGTCACCTTAAAATAAATCAATTCTCCAATAGCCAGAGGCCATGTAAAAGGAGCCTCGTTCTACTGCAGCTCCCCTAAATATGAGTCAACTTGATGTTGTATTTTTGTCAGTATCTGTGCACAAAGGTTTGTTCTCAGCTCTTTATAGGAGACACTGATTCTGACAACAGCAGAAAAGATGGTGATAGGTATCACAGGAAATACATATACCTTGTGCATTGGAAAATGCAGACCTGCTTAGTACTGTCTTCATTCAATCTGAGGACACAGAAATACAAAGTTCACATGAGGTTTAGGGAGAAAGTCTCTTATACAACACTAGGGAATGAGTTCCTTATATATGCAGAGGCAAGGTGAACCTGTGAAAATTATTTACTAAAGTTATGGAAAGGAAAACTTAGATAATGTTTACTCTTATTTCTCAATAATGGTTTATGAAATTAGAGATTAGGAAGAGAAAGTTACAAATGAAAGTTTAAGAATCAGAATGACTGGCTGGGCACAGTGGATCTCATCTATAATCCCAGCATTTTGGGAGGCTGAGGTAGGGTGATTGCTTGAGCTCAGGAGTTCAAGCCCAGCCTGGGCAACATGGTGAAACCTCATCTCTACAAAAAATATAAAAATTAGTGGGGTGTGGTGGTGCATGCCTGTAGCTGGTGTAGGCTGAGGTGGGATGATCACTTGAGCCTGGGAGGCAGAGGTTGCAGTGAGCTGAGATTGCATTACTGCACTCCAGTCTGGGTGACAGAGTGAGACCTTGTCTCAGAAAAAAAAAAAAAATCAGAATGACTAACTTTGTGTTAGCATGACTGGAAAATAGAATACAATGGATCAATGCCTTTAACACACTGATAGAAAGAGATTTCTACACTCAGTCATAAAGGCATTTTTACACATAAGATCTCAAACAATGAACCTTCCCTGCACCATTTTTGAGAAGGCTACTAGTACTTTGAGCAAAGGACAGCTGTGGAAATCTAGTCTTCAGAATGCCTTGCATGGGGTTGGGGGATGTCTTTTCCTGTCTCAGGTTCTAGCTATCATTTAATAATTCCACAAAAAGAAATTCTATGACATAATGAACAAAGAATGAGGTGAATTTTCATAAATTGATATAGCAAAATGTGCATTGTTTATCAATAGGTGAGAAACAAGTTCCAAAACAGTAAGTCAAATAGGCTGGGAATCTTTCATTGGCTCCACCTTCTCCATTCTGCTCTATGGTCCTGAAGGCTGAGCCGCTCAGACTATGTCAAACTACATCTGGTTGGAGCCCAGAAGGAGTCTAGAAAAAAGGAGTAAGGGCAGAGTTTTATTTCCCTGACCCCAACCCTGTAAGCTGGCTGTGTCCCTTGATTTAGGTTCCTGTGAAGCATCCATCTCTACATACCCTGTCTGTCTTCAGGTCTGGTAACAACACCCTCAGTCCTAGGGAGGTAAGGGCACCCACTGTGAAAGCCCTAGGGTACTGCATTTTCCCTGCATCCATACTGCCACAACTTTATACTGAATGCAGTTTTTAAATTCTTCTCACTTTATTTGTGTATATGGTGAGTTTTCTGGAAACATGAAACTGAAGTGCAAATAGGAGTCAGCTCTAGAAAGTGAATTTGGAGGGAAGAAAAGGGAAGGAACTATAACTTTCACATTATCTATTCAATTAATAGATACAAATTTTAATCTATTCAATTAATACTTTGTATTATTTTAATTTTATGATATATGTTATATAAAATATATTATAAATTTATTATAATAGGCTACTAATTTAAATAGCAAAAACAAACTTAAAAAAAAGCAAAATCGACACCTAAATTTCTGATCAGTAGACTCAGAACTTCTGAACCAGAATCTAGTTACTGGGAAAGAACTTATTTATCCTATTTCATGTCAGCAGAGTTATATAGAGTAGTAGGCTTCTGATTTCATTAAACTATGTTTTGCAAGGCATTTATCAGTTTCTCAGGATATAAGAGAGATAACTTTGTAATTGGAGAAATTTACTTGGAATTCCCCATGAGGCTTAATGAATGGAACTATTATATCACATGACTTAAAGTTTTATTTATACTGTGTGTATATCAGCTTCCTTAATATTTCAGTAACTAATACTCTTGTTTTACTGTCCAGAAGTTTATTTTGGTTTTTGTTTTTAGCATATTCCATTATAGCATGGTATCTGAGATTTAAAAGTTATTTTCATGCTGTGCCTATACTTGATTGGTGGGTTTCAGTTTTCCATGTGGAATTTCGTTTTGTGTCAGGTCTTTGGAATCAGAGGTTTTGCTACTTCAAAATATAGCACTCCTCTGGGAGTTGGGGCCATGATAGTAAAGCCAAGTGAGACACAAGTTCAAATTATTTTCCAGAAAAGCCAAATCATAAAAAAAATATGTTTTTTGACTTTCTGAATTTTACTCCCATGAAATCAACACATGTGGCAAGTTAGGCCTTTTAATTAGTAAGTTTTCTGTTGAAGACAAGTTTAACTGATAAAAAGAGCATGCAACAGTTTTGAGATAATTTATAATTGATTCTGTCCTGCTTCCACATTTGCTGAGATGAACGTGTATGTCCCTTCTGGTGGAACATAATGGGAGGGCATAATATCCCACAAGGCATATATTTGGGTTCAAGGAAGAAGGATTCAGATGCAAAAGAACATAAAAAACATTTTAACAACATGTCCCATTCATTTCTTGGTAATTTAGCAAGCAGGTACACAACTTTTGACCTGAGGGATAGACAGGCAAAGACAGGCCTTGTGTTTGAGAAACTCAATATCTAATTGTTGTCACAAGAACCCCTAGAGGAGCAGTGTTTCTAAGCCCAAGGAGTGCAGACACCCCTTTGAAGGAAAACAAAGTGTTTCAGGCCCCTCAGGTTGATTTAAAATGGTTTTATTATATAATGTTACCTGCATAAATATAAACAAGTATAATTATTGAAAGTTTTATACACTCCTTAAAATTATAGCTTCGGCTGGGTGCGGTGGCTCACGCCTGTAATCCCAGCACTTTGGGAAGCCAAGGAGGGTGGATTACCTGATGTTAGGAGTTCAAGACCAGCCCGACCAACATGGCGAAACCCCATCTCTACTAAAAATACAAAATTAGCTGGACACGGTGGCGCATACCTGTAATCTTAGCTACTTGGGTGGCTAAGAATCACTTGAACCCGGGAGGCAGAGGTTGCAGTGAGCCGAGATCACGCCATTGCACTCCAGCCTGGGCAACAAGAGCGAAACTCTTTCTAAAAAATATGTATATATATATATATATAAAAAACTTATGTTTATATAAAAACCAAATTTGGAAATTAAATTCTAAAAACTCTATAAATTAAAATACATGAAATTAACAAAAAGTACATAAAATTTTGCAGAAAACACAACACTACATGCAGAATGAATTTGGGCCTCCCTCCTATCGAATGGTATTTTTCAGGTCAGGATTCTTTCATTCTTGTGGGCTGAATCATGACTCAGAACTGTTGTGGAATCTTCACCCTACAAACTGTCATCTCACCATTTGCCTTCACATGGCTTGAAAGCCTCTTTGAATAATAAAGTCTATCTTTACTCTTTCTTTAATAGAGCACTGTTAAAATAGTGCTGAAACATCAATTAAGGCACAGAAATTGTGTGGAGTTCGGTTGGTCAAAAGTGGTCCAAATATAAAATGCTTAATATTTACAAATGCTTATAAAACACAACTTAAAATATCCTTGAGATATTTAAAGGCTGGGTATATACCAACATTTCCTTCAGCTATCCATAGAACCTTGAAAAGAAATATTCATCTATAGAATATAAATCAAAATATAATAATATAATTCTCAATACAATAAACATAAGAAGAACATGGTAATAGGTCAGTATAATTAGGACAGTAAAAATCATCTGAGTGACCTGCTGAAATATTTTCAGAAGGCTTTAATCAGTAAATACTTTTTAAACTTTATTGTCATAGAAGGCTGTCAGGTGGTTTTAAGGAAGAAAAGTGTTCTTTAGTGGACACTGTCAGAAATACTACAGTTTTCCACATGAATTATATGTGTTCTGAAACACTGCATTGTGAATGCCACTCTCTTCCTAGGTGGAAGCTGTGTGTGCTCTTCAGAGTTGAGTTGCACTTTGTGAGGCTTCAGTTTTTCTGATTCGTTACCAAGAGAGGTGGGGTTACTATTTCCATTAGGCCACAGCAGGTCTCTGAGACCACAGGTTAAACTCATTAAAGTGCTGGAACACAAATGCTTAGTTATTTGTTTCTTAATTGCCAATTTCAACTTCTTTATTGCCAGTTACCTGGAGCCCCACATTTCATTTCCGGAATAGCTCTCTGGGTCCCCTGCTTTCCAAACACTGGGACACCCCTGAGCAAGAAATGCTATCATGTAAAGAAAAAAGCAAATATAATCTGACAAATGACTTGTTCAGCTAGCACAAAAAGCCTGCTGTGCCTAACTGTGCTTACTTGAAATAATTATGGCAACCAGCAGATATAAGCTTCAATGCATTAAAGAAATGAACATAGAGTATGACCCCATGCATATACCAGTATGTGGATGTGTATACATGTATATTTGCAGGGATATATTTATACGCATATAGAGCTGTCACTTGATATCTATGGGGGATTAGTTTCAGGACAACTCCCACGGATGATAACAAAATCCACAGATGCTCCAGCCTTTTATATAAAATGGCATAGTATTTGCACATAACCTATGCATATCCTCCCATGTTCTTTAAATCATCTCGAGATTACTTCTAATACCTAATACAATGTAAATGCTATGCAAATTGTTGCTTTACTGTATTGTGTGGGAGTAATGGCAAGAAAAAAAAAGTCTGTACATGTTTAATATAGACACAACCACCCTTTTTTCCCCAAATATTTTAAATTACAGTTGGTTGAATCTACATATGTGAGGGGCTGACTATATCTGTATATTTATAAAATGCTGATTCCAAAATGAAGTAAATCTGCATCAAGTTGAGAAAATTAACTCTTGACAGGATTTATGCTTGTTGGTGATTTGGATTCTGCACATTCACTTCTACATCATAACTTATTCATCCTTTTATGCAAAACAGAGAAAGGAGAAGCAACATTTCAGTGCAATGAATAAAGACAGGATATATTATCAAAATGTTCAGTGAAAAGTGAAGCAAAATGGAAAATCATACTGCACACAAAATTTTTAAATGACTAGTCAACCTGCATTAATGATAACATAGGAAAAAATGTAAAACTCATACACACACAACTGTGGGTTGTGCATGGAAAGTATCTGAGACCAACTCTACCTGCACACCTGGCCCCTGCTTTCCTGTCCAATCTCATGTCTCATTGCTTCTCTTGCTTTCAGGCCCCTGTGGGCACAGGGATTCTCCCACAGTCACTCAAATGCTGTGTGCTCTCTTTGGCTCAGGAAGTCTTTTTTTTTTTTTTTTTTTTTTAAATCTTTTATTTTCTGTTCAGGGATACATGTGCAGGTTTGTTATACAGATAAACTTGTGTCATGGGGGTTTGTGTACAGATTATTTCATCACCCAGGTATTAAGCCTAGTACCCATTAGTCATTTTTCCTGATCCTTTCCCTCCTCCCACCCTCCACCGTCTGACAGGCACCAGTGTGCATTGTTCCCCTCTACGTGCCCATGTGTTCTCGTAATTTAGCTCTCACTTAAAAGTGAGACCATGTGCTATTTGGTTTTCTGCTCCTGTGTTAGTTTGCTAAGAATTATGGCCTCCAGCTCCATCCATGTCCCTGCAAAGGACATGATCTTGCTCTTTTTTGGGACCTTTTTCTTGAAGTGCTCTCCAGTTCTCACTCCTTCATGTGGCTATATTTGAGATGTTCTTTCTAGTTTAAATGGAACTTCCACCCTGGGTTTTTTCCTCACCTTCCTGCTCTTTACTATCCCACCTTCTGCAACCCGAAGTGAGGTGTCACTCCTAGGTTGGCCCACATCACTCTGGCTGTCCCCTTATCGTAGCACCTAATTGCTTTCTTATGCTTGCCTGTTTCACTGTCTGTATTCCACGCTCCACTGTCAAATCCATCTGAGCAGAGAGAGATCACGCTTATCTCCTCAACTGTTAGCCACTCTTGGCACATTTTTGGTGCTCAATGACCATTTGCTGAATGATGAAAGAGTCACCGACTGGATGCCAACACTATTTTCCTTTTTTACTCCTAACATTTGATCTTAGAAAGACTGATGTATCTTGTCACTTCAATTTTTAGTAATTTCCGTTGATTACTCTGACATCAATCTTTGTCTATATTTAGAGTATAAGCTTTTATTCTGATATTTTCTGCTTTGGATGTCACGTTTCTCTCTCAGTGCAGTCAGCCTTTGCTAGATCAACATGTTTGTATGTACTGCAATAACTATGGTCCCTTGGGCAGTGGACTCCAATACTCTAGTCCCTTGGACAAGTCAGACCAATAGAAACACCTACTCAGTGGACTTGAGTCAGACTGGTCACAGACCATGGACACCTGTCATGTGGAAGACATTCATTCTGGAGCCTTTGGACCGCTCCAGCCCCCAATTATTAATATGCTGGTGTTTTCTTGAAGTTCTGCGTAGACCTGCTGTGATAAATGCAACATTTAGAATCAAGAGGAAGTACTCAAAACAGATGCATTTTAAATAAAGGGAATCCTCTATTTAAAAGAAAAAACTAATAAAGAAAAATGAGAGATATAAAGATTTGTTAAGTAACAGAAAAACAGAAATCATTATTTGTACATACAAATAATTTATACACATTTTCTTTTTACAAAAATAGGATTATACTATTAGTGATACTTCATTTTAAATTTTACTTATGATGTCCTGAAAACCTCTGTAGGCCAGTACATTCAAGTGGTCTTTTCTCTTTTTAAGAGCTGCATAGAATTCTGTTGAATGGCTATATAGTATTTTTAGAGACATTTTATTATTAACATACATTTGAGTTGTCTTTAAGTTTTTATTCTTTTTATTAGAAATCATGTTATAATGAAGATCCTTGTCTTAATCTCCATGTATTGTCTTTCCTATTCCAATAGTATAAATTCCTAAAAAGTAAGATTGCTGAATAATAATAAATGAAAATTTATATTTTACTATATACTGTCAAATTGCCCTCTAAAATGATTTCATCATATTATGTTTCTATAATGTATGAGATTTCATGGTTCCCACATCATCACTATCACTGGTTCTTCTCAACTAGTTAGATAGTTGACAACTTAAATTTGTGAAAATGCAGTCTTGTTATTTAAATTTGCATTGTAATTATTGTTGAGGTTAGGTATCTTTTTACATAATGATTTGCTATTTAAATTTATTTTTCAGTGGGTTGGCAATTTATAACTTTCATTGATATTCTCTTGGGTTGTCTTTTTCTTTCTGGTTTTTAGTTCTTAGTATATTAATTTTATGCCTGTGTTAACAATATTTTCTCCCATTTATGGTTTTCATCATAATTTAAATTTATTCTGTAGTCAAATCCGTCTTTTTTTCCTCCCTTCTGAAACTAAGTTTTGTTTATTACCTTGGAAGTCTGATCATTCCAACACTAGAACTAAAACTTAAACTAAGATACAGAGAGATAGAGATGGAGAAAACAAGAGAGAGAAAAAGGAGAAGGAGGAGGAAGAGGAGCAGGCAAAGAAAGAGGAGGAGGAGAGGAGGAGGAGAATATTCCTACAGTTTTTTCTTCTAATAATGTTATTATTTTATTCTTTAGATAAGATATGTCTTTGGTTGGGTTCTTTTTCTTTTGTAATAGAGTTATGATTCTGAACATAAGTGTTCCCACTAGATAGACAACGAGCCACACACATTTTATTAATTAATCCCTTCATTCTTTCCTCACTGGTTTTAAATGCAACTTTATCATATATTATAGTTCTTCTAAACTTTTACCAATTTGTTGGGTGAAACTTAGTACAGTAATATCACTAGCATTTTGATTTGCTTTACATTAATTACTAATGATGATTAAATTAATGGGTTTAAAATTTTGAAAAATGCTCTTTAGAATAAATATTAACTAGAGTGAGGTTTTTAGTCTTCTAAAATATTGTTGGAATGTATTTACCTAAATTAATTTAGAAATTTTAAATTAAAATTTAAAAGTAAAATCTTCCTATAGTTTTCTTTCTACTTACTATTTTTGTTAAGTTTTAATATCAGGGTTCTATTTGTAAAGATACATTTGGAAGCCTTCCATCCCTGCCCCGTTTATTTTGGAATAGCTTAAATAGTATCCTTGAATCCTTTCTGGGACTCACAAATCCTTGAGGGCTGCTCTTTATGAAAGATAAATCTTTCAGTTTTTCCTATGTGTTCTGCTTTAAACTTTTCTAGTAAATTCTGATAATGTGTCCTTGTAATTCACACATTTAACCCCAACAATAAATTAATTATTATAGCATATTACATATTTTAAATTAAGCCTTATTATCCATATGAATATGTATATGCATACGTATGACCTTTTTCCCTTGTTAGATTTACTTAAAAAAATACTGAGGCTTGGAGTAGTAGGTAAGTGTTTGCCCCAGGTAACACAATTTAGTAAGTGATAGATTCTAGATCGCTCCGCAGGCCATGTGACTTCAGAACTTATTGTTAACCATTGCATTATGCTGTCTTCAAGGAAGCAGTCTCATTGTAGTTATTTTATTATATGCCATTTTAATATTTCTTTATTTGATATAATAGAAACCTAGGGATTTGCATAAAATATCCTGCTGGATTTAAAAATTTTCTCATTGTAATAATTTTGCTTTATGTTTCAATGGCATGCTATTTGACACAAAAAACTTCCTTTATTCTTTTGGCCTTTATGTCTGTATTTATTGGAACGTTGTAGCTATAATGCCACCTACAGAAGTTAATGTTGTGAATGTTATAGGTACATAATGTAATAGGTACATAAGTTGCTGAAGGACGCCACAGATGTAAAGTAATTGCTTTCTTAAATGTAGCCACTTTAATAATTATGTATTTTGAAGGTATTTGAGAAAAAAGAACCATGTGCTTATATAGTATTTTAAAAAAGTACATACACATAATACATACTGGAAAAAATATGCCAATATATTATAAGGAATAATTCTGGAGGATATTTTTATATTACTATTTTGTAACTTTTCAAATAATTCCAACTTTTATTTTAGATTCAAGGGGCACATGTGCAAATTTGTTACATGGGTATATTGCATGATCCTGAGGTTTGGGGTATGAGTGATCCTGTCACCTAGGTAGTGAGCATAGTACCCAATAGGTAGCTTTTAAACCCTTGTCCCCCTCCCTGTCTCCATCCTCTAATAGTCTCCAGTGTCTGTGGTTCCTATCCTTATGTCCATTTGTACCTAATGCTTAGCTCCCACTTATAAATGAGAACACGCAATATTTTGTTATCCATTTCTGCATTAATTCACTTAGGAAAGTGGTCCCCAGCTATATCCACATTGCTGCAAAGGACATGATTTCATTATTTTTTATGGCTGTGTAGTATTCCATGGTGTATATGAACCCCATTTTCTTTATCTAATCCACCATTGATGAGCAGCTAGGTTGAGTCCATGTCTTTGCTATTGTGAATAGTGCTGTGATGAGCCTATAAATGCATGTGTCTTTTTGGTAGAACAATTTATTTTTCTTTGTGTGTATACTTAATAATGAGATTGCTGGGTCAAATGGTAATTTTGTTTTAAGTTCTCTGAAGAAATGTCCAAACCACTTTTCACAGGGGCTGAGGTAATTTACATTACCACCAATAGTGTATAAATGTTCCTTTTCTCCGTGACCTTGCCAGCATCTGTTATTTTTTTACTTTTCTTTACTTTCTTTCTTTTTTTTTCTTGAGACAGAGTCTTGCTCTGTTACCCAGGCTGGAGTGCAGTGGCATGATCTCGGCTCATTGCAACCTTTGCCTTGCAGGTTCAAGCGATTCTCCTGCCTCAGCCTCCTCAGTAGCTGGGATTACAGGCACCTGCCACCATGCCCAGCTAATTTTTGTATTATTATTATTTTTAGTAGAGACGGGGTTTCACCATGTTGGCCAGGCTGGTCTCGAACTCCTGACCTCAAGTGATCTGCCCACCTCGGCCTCCCAAAGTGCTGGGATTACAGGCGTGAGCTACCGCACCCAGCATATTTTTTTTTTTTTTTACTTTTTCATAATAGCCATTGTTATGAGATGTGTGTGAGATGGTATCTCGTTGTTGTTTTGATTTGCATTTCTCTGATGATTAGTAATGTTGAGCATGTTTTCATATGTTTGTTGGCTGCTTGTATGTCTTCTTTTGAGAAGTGTCTATTCATGTCTTTTGCCCACTTTTTAGAGGGTTATTTGGTTTTTGCTTGTTGAATTGTTAAATATTCTTATAGATTGTGCATATTAGACCTTTGTCAGCTGCATGATTTGCGAATATTTTCTCTCAGTTTGCAGGTTGTCTGTTTACTCTGTTGATAGTTTCTTTAGTTGTGTAGAAGCTCTCTATTTAGGTTCCACTTGTCGATTTTTGTTTTTGTTGTGTTTGCTTTTGAGGGCTTAGTCATAAATTCTTTCCCAAGGCTGATATCCAGAATGGTACTTCCTAGGTTTTCTTCTAGAATTCTTATAGTTTGCGGTCTTACATTTAAATCTTTAATTTATCTTGAGTTACCTTTGGTATGTGGTGAGAGGTAGGTGTCTGGTTTTATTCTTCTGCAGATGGCTAGCCAACTATCCCAGCACTATTTATTGAATAAAGAGTCTTTTCCCTATTGCTAATTTTTGTCAACTTTGTTGATGATTCAATGGGTGTAGGTGTTTGGCTTCCTTTCTAGGTTCTGTACTCTATTCCATTGTTCTATGTGTCTCTTTTTATACCAGTACCATGCTGTTTTGTTTACTATAGCCTTTGTATAGTTTGAAGTTGGACAATGTGATATCTCTGACTTTGCTCTTTTTTGCCTAGGATGGTTTTCCCTATTTGGGCTCTTTTTCAGTTCCATATGAATTTTAGAGTGTTTTTGTCTAATTCTGTGAAAAATGACATTGGTAGTTTGATAGGAATAGCATTAAATCTGTAAATTGCTTTAGACAATATGGTCATTTTAGCAATATTGATTCTTCCAATTTATGATGATGGAATGTTTTTCCATTGTTTATGTTGTCTATGATTTCTTTCAGTAGCGTTTTGTAGTTCTGTTTGTAGAGATCTTTCACCTATTTAGTTAGCTGTATTCCTAAGTATTTTACTCTTATGTGGCTATTGCAAATGGGATTGCATTCTTGGCTTGGCTCTCAGCATGAACGCTTTTGGTGTATAGAAATGCTACTGATTTTTGTTCATCAATTTGTATCCTGAAACTTTACTGAAATTGTTCTGTTTATCAATTCTAGGAGATTTTTGGCAGAGTCTTTAGGGTTTTCTAGGTATAGAATCATATCAGTGAAGAGAGATAATTTGATTTATTTTCTTATGTGTCTATTTGACTTATTTCCTAGGTGTCTTTTATTTCTTTCTGATGCTTGATTGCTCTGGCTAGGACTTCCAGTACTTTCTTGAATAGGAGTGGTGAGAGTGGGAATCCTTGTCTTGCTCCTGTTCTTAAAGGGAATGCTTCCAGCTTTTGCCCATTCAGTATGATGTTGGCTGTGGGTTTTGTCATAGATGGCTCTGATTATTTTTAGGTATGTTCCTTCAATGTCTACTTTATTGAGGGTTTTTATTATGAAGGGATGTTGGATTTTATTGAAATATTTCTTCATGTCTATTGTGATGATGATATGGTTTTTGTTTTTAATTCTGTTTATGTGGTGAATCACATTTATTGATTTGCATATATTAATTCAATCTTACATCCCAGAAATAAAGCCTACTTGATTGTGGCAAGTTAAATTTTTGATATATTGCTGGATTTTTTTGCTAGTATTTCATTGAGGATTTGTGCATCTATGTTCATCAGGGACACTGGCCTGTAGTTTTCTTTTGTCACTGTGCCTTTGCCAGGTTTTGGAATCAGGATGATACTGGCTTTATATAATGAGTTACGGAGGAGTCCCTCCTCCTTGATTTTTTTTTTTTTTTTTGAATAGTAGAAGTAGAATTTTTACCAGTTCTTTTTGTACATCAGGTAGAATTAGGCTGTAAATCCATCTGGTCTGGGGCCTTTTTCATTGGTAGGTTTTTTTGTTGTTGTTATCATTCAATTTCTGAACTCGATACTGGTCTATTCAGGGTTTCAATTTCTTCCTTAGTCAATCTTGGGCAATTGTGTGTTTGCAGGAATTTATCCATTTCCTCTAGATTTTCTAGTTTGTTTGCATAGAAGCATTAATAATAGTCTGATGATCTTTTGTATTTTTGTGGGATCGGTTGTAATGTCACCTTTGTCATTTCTGATTATGGTACATAAAACGATATTTATTAGAAAGTTGTAACTTTTTCAGTATAAATTACTTCTTTTACCCGTTTAATAATTATTTCGCTGAGTTATATTTTATTCATAAAAACATTGCCACCCCTTTTTAAAGGTATTAATTTTTGCCTGGTATCTATTTCTAACTTGTATGCTTTTCTAAATTACAAGTAATGGTTGTTGATTTCCTCACCTGAGAATCTTTGTCTTTTAAAGTCTTTAGATTTTTGTTACCTGCTTTTGTTATAGGACCAACAGGTTCACATGTCTGCTGCACAGTCACAGACCAATTACACTGAGAGAGTTTGCAACAGAGAAAGAGTTTAATGATCACAGGGTGCCAAGCAAGGAGATGGGAAGAGACTGTCAAATTTATCTCCCAGAGGAGTTCTTGATGGGGGCTTTTAAGGGGATGATGGAGGGGATAGAAAATTGGGGTCGTTGATTGGTCGGGGAAGGGGAGACAAGAACATTAGGTTGTGGAAATTGCATCCTTTGTTGAGTCAGCTTCTCATGTGGTCTTTCAGAGTAGTTGGCATTTGTAGGGTACTTCAGACCAGGTGGCATCAGTAGTTTCAGTGAAAAGATATCTCAAAGGGAAAACTTAACATTTCATAATGTTCAAGTTGTTATCTAGAGAGCAGTTAAAGGGACCCATGATCTTGTAACAGGGTCTACATGATTCTAGGAAAACAAGCACCAAACAACTATGAGGAAGCAAGTTAGAAAGCAAGCTGACTTAGTGATTAATGTGGAATGTGCTGCAAGTTTGGTTATTTTCATTTCTCCCCCTCCCTCCTTCCCTGAATAATTTTATAAAGTTTACAGAGATGGTTTCATTTTTATGCCTTTTGCTTTTAATGCTTCTTTGCTCTTTTTCTGCTTTTATTTTTTCAGCTTTTCCAGATTAATTTTCCCATATTATCTGAAAATCTTGCATGTTAATTTTTCCTTTAAAATTTGAATATTCAATTACATTCTAATGCCAATGATTCATAGTATAGAATTGCACAAAACAGACATGCTTGCACCCTATGCCTAATCCTTCCTTTTTCTTGCATAATCCTGTGAATATTTATGTGTATTTCTCCAGTCCCTTTTCTTGCACTTTACTGCTGTTTATAAGCACATTTTTGTTTGTAAACAATATTATACTATACCTATTTTGCAGAAGCTCACTTATTCACTTAGCAAATATTTCTCGACTAGGAAATATTACCATGTTGATTTTATATGTACACAACATTCTTTTTAATGGAAACAAATAATTGCATGAATAATTTATGATTAATTTAAATTAACATTTCCTTGGGCATTAAAGTTTACATTTTTCTATTACATACAATTCTGCAATAAATATTGTTGGCTATGTAAGTTTACATATGTGTAGTAGTCAGGGTCGGCTTCATGGACTTGCCATGTATGCAGTTGCAAAAGGCTCCACACTCAAGAGCTCCCTGTTTGGTTTAATGTTCTGCTGTCACTGTCTTGAAATTCTCAATTTTTAAACAAGGGTCCTGAATTTTCCTTTTGTACTGGGTCTGGCAATTTAGGTAGCCCGCCATGGTGTAGTCTTTCTGTGAGACTGGAACGACATATCTGGATCAATAGGCATGTGCATACTACATTTGGATAGATCCTTTTGGTTGGCTTTATTCCTTACACTGCCCACCAGCATAATGTGAGATAACACATTTCTCTTTACTTTCTTTGGCTCAAATTAAATTTTTGCCAATGTAATGTATAGACAACATTTCATTGTTAGTTTGTTTCCCCTGAATAGTAGTGAAGCTTAGCTCTTCATACAATTTGATAAATTGTCTTTAACTCCCATGTCTTAATCTTTTTTTTTTCATTTGGAGTATTTCTCATTTCATGATATTTGGTAGGAGGAAGAAGGCATTTCCCACTGGAGAAACTGGAGATTTTAGACAACCAGATAGCCTTGTGAGAAGTAGTGATGGAGCAATGTTGTATAGGGCAAAAAGAAAGACTCTGGAAATTGGGATCAGATCTGTTTTTGGATGAGTTTATACACCTTTCTCAGCCTCAGTTTTCTCACATGTCAAATAGGAATAGTTGTACACCAGACCTCATAGGGGTGTTGATAAATAATATATGGTGCTGGCTTTTCCTTGAGGCAGGTGGGCATAAATAACCTTTCCTTCCCCATCTCTTAAAATGGCTAAAATTCTTACCACTTTTAAAAATATGATGGCAAAGCAAATATACATCCATCTTAGAAATAAACACAATTGATGACACAATTTCATTTTTACCTATGAGAATAGCCTCTAGGAAGTATTTATATATCTCCTAGAAAAAGATTACAACGTAGCAAGTTTTAAACCCTTTTTTTAGAAGAGCTGCAGGAGCCCAGAAAACTGCATTTTGCAAAGTACTTCAGGTGATTCCAATACAGGTGATTTATGCTCCACACTTGAGAAACACTGGCCTTAGGAACAAAGTTAAAGCTAATTTTTTTTTCTGGTGCTGTTTAATTAAAGGAAAATTATGAAGCAGGTAATAGCATCAGAGTTGCTCTATTTTCCCTTTTCAGGTACATCAACAGATTTTCCTGTCTCTCCTCATCAACTGTTTCTTCTTATCCATTCCATATATATGCTTTATCTTAATTCAGATTTTGCACCTTCATACTTTTGCTCATACTTTTTCTCTCCTGGAACATTATATCCTCCATTTCTCCTTCAGGTGATCTCCTACTCATGCAATAAAACCTACATCTCCTCTGGAGGTGTTAACTGCCACATTCAAGCAGAATGCAGTGCTTTTCTCTTTGTGGGTTCATAGTGAAGAACACTTGTTCTGTGAATTAGAATCTTTGTTTACATGCCTATATGTATTAGGATTAATTCAGAGCCTCATTAAGGCCAGGGACCGTAGCCTGTTCATCTTTGCATTTCTAGTTTCTGATGCAGAAGCCTCCCACCAATACTTAGTCTTTATCTAACTGTATTGAGCTGGCTGTGTTCACTTCTCTATTTTCTGCTTCCATGGTAGGGTGCATCCTGGGTCTTTCTTTTTATGCTTTAGTTACTCCTTCAATGGTTCCTCACTCTATCCTCAATGCTTGGATGCTTACAAGTTTGTTACCACCATAGAGACTTTGGACTAGCTGTTCCCTTTGCCAGGAAAAGTTCTGCCCTTAGATCTTCAAGTGGCTAATTTCTTCCTTTTATTCCATTCAATTCTTTGCTCAAATGGTCCTTCTACAGAAAAGTCTTCCCTGAACATCCGTTCCAAAGAAGTAACCATAACCACCCTACAACTCACTCTCTTACATTAGCATGATTAATTTTCCTCATAGTCCTCCTCAGCATCTGAAATTCTCCTGTGCATGTAGTTACTTCTTCACTTTCTGCTGGAGACATAGTGTTGCCTTTAGCCAGGTGTTAAAGGTACAATGGCTTATTCACTTTTGTAAACTTGGCATAAAACAAAGACCTGGCACAGATAGGAGATCACTGTATTTTTGTTGAGTCAGTAATGTTTGCTGTTTTATGGATAGAAAGCCAAGGAATGATCAAGTTGCCAGGATGGCTATAGTAGACACTGTTGGTGCCCAGTCAGCTTCCCTTTTCTACTTCCATTCCTCCCCCAACTTCTCTTAGTGTAGCTATCTCTTCTCTATAGACAGGGACCACTGAACAGGAGATTATGCATCTCTTCTGGAGCCACCATAACCAATGACTGGCTAATATGGTTGTGCAAAAGACCAACCCTCTTGCTCTTGTAGGGATACCTCTGCAGTGTAATTTATATAATTCCCCTGCAGAACAGGTTAGATTTAGACTGTTCTGAGACCATAACCGTACTCAGCTCCTTCCCTCACACTCCACCTCCACTGACACCCCTATCCCCACCTCCACTGACACCCCTATCCCCACTGCGTTATTCTTCTTCCTTCCCTTTCTTACAGATTTGAGAACTTTCCCTCAATAAATCATTTGTGTCTGAATCTGTCTCAGGGTCTGCTTCTAAAGAGCCCAATCAAGGGCCACGTTGTTCCTTGGTGGAATGTAAGACTAATAATCTATTTCTTTATTCATAAAGGGGTTGGAAAGTAGAGCGCTCTGGCTGCCAATATGTGAGGAAAGCTACCATGATGTGAAACAGTCAGAGATTTAGGATTGGATTTTATTCACATCCTGTTGGTCAAACTTTCTGCCTCACATGAAATAAAGCAAATCTGATTCACACAGTTAAGTTCTGGTCTCTGGTATCAATTGTCAGAATGATGGAGAATGTCTTGATTCTTCATGTGCTAAAATCCTTGGAAAAAAATTAATTCATTAGTGTATTTAGTAAGCACTACATGTCTGGCAGTGTGTTAAGTGGTGTGGTTTCAACAGTGAATAAGACTGACCGCAGACAGATTATTACAGCATCAGTAATATCTACTTCACCTCAGTGCTTCCAGCATTGTGGCTATGAGTCTAGACTCTGGGGCCAGACAGTGTTGACTCTGAATCTCTGGTACTTCCCAACAATGAGAAAAATGAGTTAAATGACATGTCCTTTAATTTCTTGTGTCTCTGTTTCTCACCTAAAAACTATCCTGTTTTATAATTGGGATTCAACCACTCAGTCTGGTATTTGATAAGTGCCAACTGGGTGCTAGCAAAGAGTGGTATCATAAAAGACTAATTGTCTCTCAAAAAATGTGATTTATCTGTTAGTACAGTAATCTTTTCTTGTTCTAACAAATTGAGAAGTCTACACTTTGTCAGGGGACAGAACATAGGGGAGCTCTTTGAGGAATAATATGAAATATCCATAGATTAAACTTAATCTAACCAAATATATAAATTTATTCAAAAGCAGACACCATTGCATATAAATTTACTCAAAAGCAGATACTAGTACTGCTTATGGTATTGGGTATCAATATTTAAAGAAAATCTAAAGCAGGGAAATAAGATTAAAAAATAATTATGTTGCTTCTGAAAATTTGAAAAGAAAATTTTGTTATTGAACCCTACAAAATACTTAGTTCCTAAAAGATGGTCGTTTGTAGCCTTCTGATCTAGTCTACCTTGGCAGTGGCCTATAAACAACTTGAGCTTTCTTTCCTTCTGTTTCTTTCTGCAATGGAAACTAAGGACAGGGATTACATTGTTGGTTCAGATAAGTTTTACTTTATATATTAGATAAGGCCCTGGAATATTGCTGTGAATCAATGCTTTGCCAATCAGTTTCTATTTTAATTGTATGAGGAAGCTAGTGTTTAAAGAAAAGAAAAAATGTTTTGTTAAAACTTAGATAAATCAATACTTGTTTTTGCTTTCAATGAGAACAACATTTTGCCACTTTTTTCTTCTTGACTTATAACTTGTCATTTGTGGATTATCTAAATGTGTGTCTCAGAGATGATTCAGCTGGAATCTGCCCCAGAAATAGAGAAAAATAGCTTTTCAGAAGGCAGTTTGACCCAAAACCATGGACAGACTTGGATGGTGCTTATTAATTATAGGTATATCTGCCCCATGCAACTTGTTTCGTGCATATGATGCCTTATTTTTTCCCTGTGAAACTACACAGAAAGTTATGATTTTGCTTAAGTGAAAGGAGTTAAAATTGACAGGAATTTTCTGCTCTCAGAAAACAAAACATCTTGTTAATACTCTAATATATCTTGCCTGTCTGTCCTCATTTCCAGATTAATAGTTTGTCCTAACTTGGGAGTCGTAATTTTTCTTTCCTCAGGGGTCTGCTCTCAACACACCCTACCTGCCTAGAGGCACCCTGTGCTAGCTACCTTGGACATAATGGCTACGTTGTGGTCACCAGGGTAAGCCTGAGCTTTCAACATCTACAAAGCAACTGTTTGCAGACTTCATTCACTTCCCTGGAGAAGGGCAGCATGCAGTCAGTTCCTAGTGTTATCTGATCTGTGTTTCTCTTTGAGGGCTTCCATCTGAGGGAAACAGCTGCTCCTTCTGCCCCATGGGCTTTGCACACAGATTAAAAGCGGAGTAGTTACAGAACAAAGATTATAGCAATAACTAGAGCCAGTGAGTTATTTAACTCAGGAGGCCAACAGTGGTCTTTGAGTTGGAATAAATTCCTAAAACTTTTAACAGGTATTCTGTTGCTTTGCTGCCTTTGGTCTTGCCTAGCAAAACACCTTTTTTTTTCTTGCTTCTTTTAAAAAAAAAAAAAAAAAATATATATATATATATATTTATTATACTTTAAGTTCTAGGGTACATGTGCACAATGTGCAGGTTTGTTACATATGTATACATGTGCCATGTTGGTGTGCTGCACCCATTAACTGGTCATTTACATTAGGTATATCTCCTAATGCTATCCCTCCCCCTCCCCCCATCCCACAACAGGCCCCAGTGTGTGATGTTCCCCTTCCTGTGTCCAAGTGTTCTCATTGTTCAATTCACACCTATGAGTGAAAACATGCGGTGTTTGGTTTTTTGTCCTTGCGATAGTTTACTGAGAATGATGGTTTCCAGCTTCATCCATGTCCCTACAAAGGACATGAACTCATCATTTTTTATGGCTGCATAGTATTCCATGGTGTATATGTGCCACACATTTTCTTAATCCAGTCTATCATTGTTGGACATTTGGGTTGGTTCCAAGTCTTTGCTATTGTGAGTAGTGCCACAGTAAACATACGTGTGCATGTGTCTTTATAGCAGCATGATTTATATTCCTTTGGGTATATACCCAGTAATGGGATGGCTGGGTCAAATGGTATTTCTAGTTCTAGATCCCTGAGGAATCGCCACACTGACTTCCACAATGGTTGAACTAGTTTACAGTTCCACCAACAGTGTAAAAGTGTTCCTATTTCTCCACACATCCTCTCCAGTACCTGTTGTTTCCTGACTTTTTGATGATTGCCATTCTAACTGGTGTGAGATGATATCTCATTGTGGTTTTGATTTGCATTTCTCTGATGGCCAGTGATGATGAGCAGTTTTTCATGTGTCTGTTGGCTGCATAAATGTCTTCTTTTGAGAAGTGTCTATCCATATCCTTCACCCACTTTTCGATGGGGTTGTTTGTTTTTTTCTTGTAAATTTGTTTGAGTTATTTGTAGATTCTGGATATTAACCCTTTGTCAGATGAGTAGATTGCAAAAATTTTCTCCCATTCTGTAGGTTGCCTGTTCACTCTGATGGTAGTTTCTTTTGCTGTGCAGAAGCTCTTTAGTTTAATTAGATCCCATTTGTCAATTTTGGCTTTTGTTGCCATTGCTTTTGGTGTTTTAGACATGAAGTCCTTGCCCATGCCTATGTCCTGAATGGTATTGCCTAGGTTTTCTTCTAGGGTTTTTATGGTTTTAGGTCTAACATTTAAGTCTTTAATTCATCTAGAATTAATTTTTGTATAAGGTGTAAGGAAGGGATCCAGTTTCAGCTTTCTAGATATGGCTAGCCAGTTTTCCCAGCACCATTTGTTAAATAGGGAATCCTTTCTCCATTTCTTGTTTTTGTCAGGTTTGTGAAAGATCAGATAGTTGTAGATGTGTGGTATTATTTCTGAGGGCTCTGTTCTTTTCCATTGGTCTATATCTCTGTTTTGATACCAGTACCATGCTATTTTGGTTACTGTAGCCTTGTAGTATAGTTTGAAGTCAGGTAGCGTGACGCCTCCAGCTTTGTTATTTTGGCTTAGGATTGACTTGGCAATGTGGGCTCTGTTTTGGTCCCATGTTAACTTTAAAGTAGTTTTTTTCCAATCCTGTGAAGAAAGTCATTGGTATCTTGATGATTTGAAATTAGAAACAGTAGATTTCTATCTATTCCTTGGAAAGTTAGAGGCCTGGGGAATCCTACTTTATGAATTTCCATTCTTCCTCCTTTCTGTGATGAAATCTTTTCTGAATTTAAGCTGGTTTTCCCATGAAATTAATGACAAAACTTGTTTGTTCACTTATGTCATTGTAGGAAAAGATCCCTTTCACACTTGCCTCCATTTTCTCGGTTCAAAAGGTTGAAAGTCATTTGAGAACCAAGGTGTGACCTACCTTTTTATTCATCTCTTTCAATCCCCAAACCCCAATGTGTTGCTTTGAACAGAGCAGACAGCCATTCCATGGTTGAATGAATTTATAAAGGAAGGAAGGAAGAAAGAAAAAAAGGAAGAAAGATCAGTTTTTGAATAATTACTATGTGCATATCTCTGAAAAACACACAAAAAAGTCAAACTAAAACTAGCTTTATGTATTTCCTGAGGACATACTATATTGCTGGCTCATAAATGACTTGTGTGTTATTTATCCATTTAGTCATATGACACCCTTCTAAAGAAGATTCTATTATTATCCCCATTTTACAGATGAGGAAGCTGAGGACTTGAGCCAGGATGTGAAAGAGTTAGGATGGGAACATTAGCCATTCGGTTCCAGAACTCATGTTCTTAAACTTTATATTGTTTAGCAATTTGGTCTAATTTGCTTTGTCTGATTTTCAAGAATGTTTATTTTTGAGAAAACTAAAAAAAAAATTAATAAGTGGTAATTTTGAAGATCTAGTGAATCTCTGATTAGGAAAGTGTAAGTAAACTCTTGGGTCTGAAACTATTTGTAGAGATAATGGTAGGGGCTTTTGATAATGGGCAAAGGAGTAAAAAAGAAAAAATTGGGACAATAAGGGAAAAGAACTGAAATGATTCCCTTTACTTCCATATACACTTGTTATTTCCAGGAAGGATTGGCAGGATGGACACAAAAGGATGTATAGAACTAAGAAGGCTGGGCCAGGAGCCAAAGAGTTAAACTGAAAAAGATAATCTAGTCCCAGAGTGAATGGCTGGATCAAAAGATGGCATCTGCTGACTGCAAGGTCAAATGAAATATTTTCTTGCTGGATACTTGTCTCTGAGTATCCTGTGATGTTCCTTGAGCAAGATAGTGGCAGAAGAGTTAGCTTCAGGAAAGCTGTGGGTACCAGGCCTTTGAATTCCAATTAAAGTGTTGTGACTTGGTGGGAGGTGAGATGGTGGGAGGGGATCACTGTGTCATCAACACAACTGAAAGCTGAGGCTCCTACTCTAGACGTTTGAACAGCCAATAAATTGGGTTAAGGACTTCAAGGCTAAGAACGCTGAGCCTGACCCTGTCAGGGGATGGGAGGCCCTTTGCTTAGATCCAGGGCACTGAGGCTGCAGCTTAGCTATGGGAGTGTGAACTAGTAACTAGGAGCACAGAGAGACTTAGAACCCAAGCTTAAGAAAAAAAAAAAGTTCTGAAACTCTTATGTGGGCAAACAGGCAATCCAGACCTCTGACCTAAGCTAAGGTTTTCATATTATAACATAAGAATGGCACAAAAGCAAGTGGGGTAGAAATGGAAGTAAACTGTTTTCAGGGTATTATGCTATATATGAAGTGGTATAATATTATTTGAAGGTAGATGGTGATACGTAAAAGGTACATAGTATAAAACTAAAGTGACACCCTAAAAAGCAGGAGTTATAGGAAGTAAACCAATAAAAGAGATAAAATCAAATTATAAAAAATAGTTAATACAAAAGCAGGCATTGAAAGAGGATAAAGGAAACAAAGAACAGAGGAGCAAATAGCAAAACACTAATAAAATAGTAGATTTAAATTCAAGTGTATCAATAATAACATTAAATATAAGTGGTCTGTACCACACAAGTAAAGGCAAAAATTGTCATATTGGATAAAATAGCAAGTCCCTTCTATGTGCTGCAAATAAGACATTAAATTTAAATATAAAGACACAAATAGATTAAAATTAAGAGATCAGAAAATATATACTATTCTGATACTAATCAAAAGAAAGCTGAAGTGGTTATATTAACCCATGATACGAAGTATAGTTTAAAGCAAAATATGTTACCATGGAGAAAAAGGGTCATTTCATAATGATAAAAGATCAGTTAATGAAGAGAATATAATAATCTTAAACTTTTGTGTACCTAAGAAAAAACTTCAGATGTATTAAGCAAAAAATAATAGAAGTGAAAGGAGAAACTTATAGATTTACAGATATTATTAAAGATGTTTTAACTTCCTTTTTCAAATTTTTTGTGAAAAGTAGACAGAAAATCACATGACTGTTAAAGACTTGAAGAACATGGTCAACCAACTGGACCTCATTTACATTAATACAAGAGTCTATCCAAAAACAGAACACAAAGACTTCAAGGGCACATAGCCAAATTTTGAGCCATGGAACAACACTCAATGAATTTAAAAAAAATTAAAAGCATACAAAACTACGATAGAATTAATTAGAAATAAATAACAGCTGCCTCTCTGGGAAATTCCTAAATATTTGGAAACTAAATAACATATTTCTAAATCAACTATGGGTTTAAGAAAATCAAAAGGAGTATTAAAAAGCATTTTATATACCCTGAAAATGAAGATATAACATTTCAAAATGTGCAGCATGCAACTAAAGCAGTACTCAAAGGGAAATTTATAGCACTGAATGTTTATATTAGAAAAGAAAAGAGATCTTAATTCAGTGACCTCAGTTCCTACCTTAAGGAATCAGAAAAAGAAAAGCAGATTAAAACTAAAGCAAGCAGAATGAAGAAAATAATGAAAATAAGCATGGAAAGTAATGAAATAAAAACAAAAACAATAGAGAAAAAAATCAATGAAATAAAAATCTAGTTCCTTGAGTTCATTAAAACTGATAAACCCGTACCCAGATTAACCGGGGGCGGGGGGAGGGGAAGACAATACACAAATTATCAACATCAGGAATGAAAGAGCAGGCATTATCACAGCATTATCACAGATGATATAGATATTGAAAGGAATATTAACAACTTTATGCCAATAAATTTGTTGAAATTTAATGACAACTGAAATGAACAGATTCCTTGAAGACACACTCTGCCAAAATTCACTCAAAAGGGACCACAGCACCTCTATATACACTAAAGAAATTGAGAACTGTAGACCCAGATGGGTTCACTGGTGAATTATACCAAATATTTAAGGAGGAAATAATGCCAATTCTATACAGCTTTTTCTGTAAAATTGAAGATAGTAGAGTACTTTGCCACTCGTTCTATGAGGTCAGTATTTTCCTGATTACAAAACAGGGCAAATGCATCACAAGGAAAGAAATCTAAGTACTAGTATCCCTCATGAACTCAAATGCACAAATTATTAGCAACATTTTAGTAAATCAATTTGTAAAAAGTAAAGTGTTAGTGACCAAATGGGGTTTAACACAGGAAGATTAGTTGAGCAGTAATAAACCAATCACTATTCACTATATTAAGAAACTAACAAACACATGGTCATCTCAATAGAGAAAAAGCATTTAGCAAAATCTATAATACGTTCCAGATAAAAACCTCATTAAACCAGGAAGAGAAGGAAAAGTCCATAACCTGATAAAGGGCATCTACAAAAAGCCTATTGCTAACATCTTTTGTTTTATTTTACTTAATCCTCAATGTGCTAGTAGCTAATATCTTTTTCATGGTAGAAGACTAAATGCTTTCTTTCCAGGAGAAAGAACAAAGGAAAAATGTCTCCTTTCACTATTTTTCTTCAGCATTTTACTGGAGGCTCTAGCTTGTGAGGCAATGAAAAACCACAGGAAGGGAAGCAGTAAAATTATTTTTATTTGGAGACATGATTACCTATGTACAAACTCCTACAGGATCTACTAAAAAGCTACTAAAACAAATAAGTGTATATAGTAAGGTTGCAGGATCAATAAGATCAATATAGAAAAATTAACTGTATTTCTTTATTCTGGCAACAATCTGAAAGTAAAATTTTAAAATGCCATTTATCATAGCATCAAAAACTTCAAATTCTCAGGAAAAGTTCTCCAACTACTACCTTATCTCTCCCTGAGTTAAGCACCCTGGAGAATGAACTGTTGTCAGTGCTCTTTTCCCTAGTTCCCTGCCCACTCACCTTCTAGTCCAGAGGGCTTACATTGCTGTCCTGACAACACCAATATTGTGTTCATCCAGATCACCAGTCCCCTCTATTCTAAAAAAAGTTGCTTCATTTAAAAAAAAAATAGCTGTCTTTTTTGATCTATTTATTGCATCTCTCTCCTGATTCTTTTAATACCACCAGAAAAAAATTTCAATGTATCACTTGGTTTACATTTCAGAACTTTCCTGGTGATTCTGATGTTTCCTTTATTTACTCAATAAATATGTACAGAGTTAGCCATTGAATTATATGGATTGCATACAAAGATGAACTTATGTAGCAGAACTCCTTCTAAGGGAAATATATGTCTCCATGAAAATGGGGTAGGGTAACATGCGGCAGGGATGGAATACCATCAGACGGGAAGAGTATGAAAAAAATATGGAGACATAAAAGTAGTTATATAAGAAAAATATATGGTCTTCAGTTTTTGAAGGACTGGGCACCTAATCTGTATTCTTTCTGTCTAACTCTCTTCCTGCCATCATTCTAGACGTCAAATGTTGGAATGCATGAGTGAAAACAACATCTTGAGCTCATATTTAATAATCTACCACAGCCATATCTTGGACCTTGCAATCACTGGGATTTTCTCCACTTCTTCTAAAGTGTAAGTTTGGGTTTTCTAGTTTCTGATCCCAGTTTCCTGTTATTTCAACATACTCATTGAGTTTCTCCCATCTTCCCTATCCTTTGAACTCGTCTAACTTTCTGACTCCTTTAACTTCTCTCAATTTTGCATCTTCTCCTATCTCTACTCTCTTATCTACCCATCCTAAAATCTATAAGCTGTTGCCCCAAATCACTCTTTTGACAATATTCTCAGTTCTGTTACTCCTGTGGCCTTTTGGTGCATCTCTATGTAGGTGTTCAGACTTTTCAGCACTTTAGAACTGATCTGAATTTTGGAGAAGTAACCAAATACACATCAAATAAACTCTCATGCATTCACAGGACAAACTAGCATGCCATCTTTGTGTGTGTATGTGTGTGTGTGTGTGTGTGTGAATGTGTGTGATCCATGTGCAGTGCTGGAAATACTCATATCCTCAATTTGGAGTGTCTTTTCTTCCTCATATTGAGGTACCTAGAAAACCAGTTTTTAAATGGGAAGGTTGGTTAGTATGATGCTGAGCAAAAGTTATAGTATCTGTGGTTATGGTGTTTTGTGCCAAGACTTGATTTTATCATCATTTCTTCAGGGCACCCACCTGCCTTGGAGAGGGCCAAATAGACACTGACAATATTTGTTTCCCTACGTGTCCTGTTTTTTCCAGTGCTTCTTAATCTAGCCATTGCTTTTCCTTGATTTTTCACATTTAATTATCTTTCTACTGTTACTCAGGATGTTGTCAAATCTTGCTGGCCTAGGAACATTACATCTTGTGAGTAACTTTGCATATTTCTGCTTTGACCCACTGCATATTGACATTTTAGTTTGGCACTTATTTTCAAATTCTGGGGTTCTCTGTCTTTACAGCTGATCTCATGTATTGACTGAACGCATACAAATGTAAACACTTACACACACGAAACATTTGCAAATCATTTTACACAAATATACTCAGTCCAAAAAGCAGCAATATTACCACTACATATTTTATGGCAGCACAGACACAGATGTCACCACTTAGCAAAATGACAAAGTGAGTCACAAGAAACCAGTGGTACTAAAGGAAATAGGGGATATTTCATACTTTTTGACAAGCTATGATTGCAGCTCATGCTCAAATGCAGAAGGGCAATGAGAGTAATGTGCAGAAACTGGAGGTAATGGATGCTGTCTCTTCTCTCATGGTCTCTGAGCTGCTTTATATGCAGGTGTCACTATCCATCATGCAGCAAATTAGAAGCAAGAGTCTGTTGCAAATGAATGCCTGAAGAATGTAGATAAAACTTACGACAGGAACTTCTATTCCTTAGAAGCTTTCATGTTTCAAAAAATCAGATACTTTCGGGATTTCTGGTTCACAAGAGTTTCTAAGAATCTATTCAAATCCTCATCTGCTGAGAACCAGATAGGTGAAAGTGATGTGGCAGATACTGAAGGGGAGACTCAAATAAGTATGACTTGGTTGTTGACAGAGAAAAAGTTCACAAAGAGGTAGCTGATGAGTAAGTACTTTAAAACTCACACTTCATATATATACCATACACATATAACTCTTCTGATCCTTGAAGAAGCACCAGATCCATACTTGCAGATTGATTGACAGTAGATGCTAGTGACTTTTCTCAGGATCTGGCCTCCAAATTTCCTCCTTTATGAATACCAAGAGAGGAGAAGCTGAAATAATTTCTCTATGCATTGACATCACCTCATATTAAGTCTCTTGGTGATTTGATAGTATATGAGCTAATCTTCAGGTACATAAGCTCTCAAATAGGGCCTTTAGGCAGCCAACTAAGTGATGAATTCCATCCTCCTCCAAGAAGCAATGGGACCATTTATAATGTGCTTTCCACCACCACTTACAAAGGAATATAGTTTTCTCTCAGCCCCATAGCTGAGAGAGCAGTTTGCAAGTTGATTTAAGAGCAGTTTGCAAGTTGAAGGGATGAATCATTCTTGTGAGAATAATAACCTGACTCCCAATGATAATATATTCTTGAAGTTCCCCTAAGCTTAGGTCATCTGAATCTCTGTCATAAATGGGCATGCGAATTAAAGCAACAGAGTCTTTTCCTAGTGTATGAAATGTATCTATCTATCTATCTATCTATCTATCTATCTATCTATCTATCTATCAATCATGTATGTATGTATGTATGTATCTATCAATCAATCATGTATGTATGTATGTATGTATCTATCTATCTATCTCTCTATCTATCTATCTATCTATCTATCTATCTATCTATCTATCTATTTATGTTTCTGCATTGCTATAGAGGGTAGAGTTTAATTTCTCTTCTTTCCAGAAGAGAATGAAGAAACCTTAACTTGATTTTATTGAATTCCTCTTAAAAATCATCATAAGAATATTGCTGGAGGCAGCCCATGAGAGGCAGTTCAATTATGCTCTTTCATTTGTTCACTCATTCATTCACTCATTCATGTGGAAATGTTCAAGATTAAGGGACAATGATAGAAAAGACATAGCCTTTGCTCCTTAGTAGTTCCAAGAGTGGTGAGTTGGGCATATAAATCAATAAAAAAGCTAAGTGCAATTTTGCAGGTATTTTGATGGGATGAGATTATGAGAGTTTAGAGGAAGATCAGCTGAGCTAGAACCCCAAGTGTTAGGAAAAAGAAAATCTTCTGGGAAAAATGGTGTCTGAGATGAGTTTGAAGGAAAGGAATAGAGCCAAAGAGGTATTCTTGAAAGAAGGAGCATCAGATGCAAGGTTGTGTGACATAAACATCATGGATTATTCAGGAAACTGCTTGTATTTTGGAACCTTTGAAACATAAGAGGCCAATTGGGGACTGTTAGAGATGGTGCTGCAGTGGAAAAGTAGGGATCAGATAATTTTTTGTGTGTGATCTGATAAAGAAATGGAATCCTTGTCAAGTGAAATATGAAGCTTGGTATGATGGGAGCTGCATTAGAATGTTCAGTCTGGCAGCAGGGAGTTTAACAGATTGAGGACTAATGAGAGGGTAGCAGAGGGACTCATTAGGAAGCCATTACAACATCGAGGCAGGAAAGTTGGAGGCCTGAATGCAGGCAGTGATTATGGGGACAGAAAGAGAATCATCTTCAGGGATGTTGAGGAAGTGAAGTCAGCAGAATAAAGTGACAGATGAAAACGAAAGGAACAGATTTATAATGCTTTGACTGACAGCTGACCAGAGCACTGGCTTAATGACAGAAATTGTCTTTCTGTCACCATCCAGTGCCTAGCATGGGTTCTTACATGTAATAGGTGTGGGGAACTGTTGAAAGTGGAAAAAGATTTTGCAGTGTACATGTCATCTAGGTACTCATGTAATTTTTAAAAGAAAACCTTTTAGGAATTATTGATATTATTGTTATCCAGTTTTCCTGATGAGAAAGGTGAGATTTAAATAGTAAATAACTTTCCCAAGGGTCAGACAGAGCTCATAACTGTACACACACTGCAAGCTATTCATTCTATTCCTGCATGAAGAAGCTTCACAAAATAATAATGGTAATAATAATAATAACTGTATACATCATAGAGAAAACATTGAGCAAAAGGCATGAGCAATTTGAAAAAAATATAAATGACAAATTAACATGAAAACACTTCAACCTCACTATTTAGAGTAGCACAAATTCAAAATATTTTAGTGTAGTACTCACAAAAATAAAAACTCAAAGAAAAGGAGGTATGCCTCCGTTTTCATGCATTATCAGATGGGCAAGCATCTTATAAAATGATATTTTTAACATTTTAAGAATCTGGGACTACTATATATCTTTTGGGAAAATGTTACTTTATAAAGTCAACTTTTATATTGAATTTTTATAAAAAATAATTGAACAGTGTGTGAACCATGCATAGAACAGTGTATTTCATAAAGAGAACATATTGTTCTAGCCATCACTCAGACATGAAAGCATTTCAGAAGCTACCTATCCCTCAACATCTTCTGAGCCAAAGGTAACTTCTGTCCATACTTTAACATCATATATTCATTTTGCCCATTGTGAACTTTTTGTAAATGGAATCATACAGTCTTGCTTCTTTCATTCACAATTATGAGATTCATCCATGTTGTGTGTAGCAGTATTGTGTTTCACTCTCATTGCTGTATAGTATTTGTTTGTAGGGATATGTCATAATTGACTTAACATTCTACTGTTTGATGACATTTGGGTTGTTTTAAGATGTTTGAAGCTGTTTTGAATAACATACTGGCACAGGTTTTTGGTGAATAGTTTTTAAGATGTTTGAAGGTGTTCTGAATAAAATCCTGGCGCAGGTTTTTGGTGAATAATGTTGGTTATAAAGTAGGAATTGAATTAAGGGTCTTAGGGTAGGCATATCTTGAGTAGCTACTAAATATCAACAAATAATTTTCCAATGTGATTATACCAATTTACAATCCTAACCATAAGGTGTACCATACTATTGCCAAACTTGAAACTTTAGATATAAATCTAGTAGTTACATAGTGATCTCAAATTGTTTTTAATTTGTATTTTCTTCTGGTTAATAAAATTGGACATCATTTCATCTGCTTGTTTGTATTTTGGATATTATTTTTTGCAAAATGTCAGTTCAAGTATTTTATTTATTTTGGAGCATGGGTCTTTTACTGATTTGTAGCATATATATATATATATGCTATATATATACTGATTTGTAGTACATATATATATAATATATATATATATATTTCCTTTTTTGGATAGATATTTCAAATATCTTCTCCCATTCTTTGTGTTACCTTTCCAATCTTTGAATGGAATCATTTAATGGACAAAATTTCTTAATTTTAACATAATCTAATTTATAATTTTTTTCTTTTTGGTAAATGCTTTTTGTTTCCTGTTCAAGAAAACAGTCTATCCCCAAGTCATGAATATAGTCTCATCATTTTCTTTCAAAACCATTATTATTTTTCCTTTCACATTTACATCAATGATCTTTATGGTATTTATTTTTGTGCATATTGTAAGTTAGGCATCAAAATGAATTTTTCCATATGGGGATACAATTGACCCAGCATATATTTTTTGAAAAGACCATCCTTCTCTCATTGCTCTGTAATACATTATTTGATTTAAAACAAATACTTATATATTTGTCTGCTTCTAGAATATTGTTTCACTAGGATTTTTGTCTATCTTTGCACTGATAACACCCTATCTTAATTACTTAATTACTCTAGCTTTATTGCAATTCCTGACATGTGATAAGTCTTTTAAATTACACTTAGATATTTATCTTCAAGACTGTCCTTGATACTTTTGGCTCTTTGCATTTTTATATAAATATTAGAATCAGCTTGTCAACTAAAAATAACTAGCTGAGGATTTTGATTGGAACTTCTTAGAGTCTCTAGATTAATTTGAGGATAATTTACTTCATTCCAACATGAGTCTTCATAACCATGAATTTATATATCCTTCTATTTATTTAGGTGTTCTTTACTTCCTCTAAGAAATGCCTTGTAGTTTTCAGTGTAATGATATTACACATCTGTTGGACTGATTTCTCGGTGCTTGTGTTTTGATGAATTATATTGAATTATATAATTTATAGAATTTAATTTTCTGCTTTTTTCCTTAGAATAAAATTGATTTGGCATTTATCTTGTATCAAAGTATTTTTGCCAAATTTACTGTTAATTCTAATAGACTGTAGATTTTTTTAGATTCTCTGGGTTTTGTCTTTTGCTTTCTAATTGTTTACTGTTTTTAAATATAAGTTGATTACTTATATTTAAAATATAAGTATATAAAATATTATACAGAAATTTAATTCTATATGCATAGTACAAAAGCAATTAAGGCCTGAAAAGATTTTAAAGTTTGGATAAACAGTATAAAAACAGCATGTTGAAGATTGAAGTCTTAAAATAGTAAAACTTGAACTATCTGGCACTCTATTAAATATGTTTTTCACTGTTACTTTACAGTCTTCCATAAAACACAAGTGAAATGTTTCCAAGATATGCAGAAAGGGATTTCAAAATTTATATTGTTCTATTTTACTGGCTGATCTTTTATTTGTTCCCTGTGTGTAATTTTTGGTTACATAAGCACAGTCACTTGATGCTGAAATTTGAGACAATTATTTTTTCTTCGAATCCTTGTTGATCTATTTTACAGGAAGAGGGGCTTTATCTTTCTATGAACAGATGGTGAACAATTTGATCTGTTTGAAACCAACATTCAACTCTTGCTGTAACAAGTACTACATGGCATTTTGCAGGATGGTATATAACTAATCATCTTTTTTGCTTTCTTGAGTCATTAAGTCTATGGTGCTGGTAAAATCCTAAATTTCTCACCAACAACTACTATCAGAGATTTTGATTGTGAGTTCTCAGCCTATGTTTGTGACTTTTAGTCACAGCAATACATTCTGTCCTTTCAAAAGAACGGTATATGCCAGCAATAACCCCTAATTTCTGACTGAAATTTATTTTTTACCCAATTATTTATATTTTTTCCAAAGGTATGTCTGGAAGAAAAGGCAGAGATACAGAAGGGACCTAGCATAGCATTACATGACCTAGGCACTGAGCTAACACATTGCAGATGTGTATTGCATTTCAGCTTCACAGTTTTCAAAATGAGATTGTTGACCCTTATTTTAAAAGTGAGAAAACAGAGACTCAGAAATGCTGATTATATATTTCCGATCTTTCCATTAAATGGAAACTCTGGAATTGTAACTCAGTTCTGCCTGATCCCTAAGTCCATGGATAGTCTCTGTGAAGAAGCTTCACAAGTCACAGTTACTGAGTGTCTGTACCTGGTCAGTCTGATTCTAGAACCTTTTCTTTTAGCTAATCTCTCTACTGCCTTCATTGAGAAAGGAGTCATTTGTCCTTGTTAAGTACTGGCACAGGGCCTGGTACATATTAGAGATTCTGTGTATGTTTGTCAAGAGTGGAAAATGGAATATGTTGGCACTAGCGATTTCTATTTACCCAGAATACTTTGCTACTGAAAACAGAAAAAAAGTAGGCAAATGGACACTCTAAAGTTATTTCTTTTACTTTTCTGTGTTTTGTCTGTTTTTCTTTCTGTAGAGTAAAAAATATGAAAGCCTAAATAGCAGCTGGACAACTTAGGAAACACGTCCAAAATGCCAAAAAAAAAAAAAAAAAAAAAAAGCACCTAAGTACAGTAGAGAAAAATCTGCTTGGTAAAATAATGAGAATATATGAAAAAAGGGTTCTTTTTATAGATTCCTCAAAATTTAAGCATTGCAGCAAAATGTAAACACTTCTCACATTTTCAAAGTGGCTTTTCTTTAGAAAGTCAAGATAAAATAACCTGAAGCTATATTAAAGTCTTATTTAAAAATTTGAATTTTGGAATATTTTCTATTTTGGAATAGTTTTTAGGTGATATAGACTTTGAATGGAATTTCACCTGTTATACTTCATTGCCAATTTTATTCACACAATAGGAATTTTACTCTTTTAAAAAGTGTTTTAATATTTTCTACATCCTGGACTTTGCTTGTATAGTAGCCACTCAACAATTGTTTGATGATTGAGTATTAATTTTAAAATATTTTAAAGAAGGTTACTTTCAGTATAAGGAAAAGAGAATCAATAATAATAAATAGCTAATATTTATTGCAGGTGCCATGTATCAGGTTAATGAAAATATATCAAAAAAGGGTTATTTTTATAGATTTCTCAAAATTTAGGCATAGTAGCAAAATATAAACACTTCTTATATTTTCAAAGTGGCTTTAATTTAGAAAGTTGAGGTAAAATAACCTGAAGATATCTTAAAGTCTTATTTAAAAATTGTTTCTATTTTGGAATAGCTTTATAGGTGATATAGCCTTGAATGGAATTTCACCTGTTATACTTCATTGAAAATTTTATTAATTCACGTAATAGGAATTTTACTCTTTTAAAAAGTGTTTTAGTATTTTCTACATCCTAGACACTGCTTGTATAGCAGCCACTCAACAATTGTTTGATGACTGAGTATTAATTTTAAAATATTTTAAAGAAGGTTACCTTCAGTATAGGGAAAAAAGAATCAATAATAATAAATAGCTAATATTTATTGCAGGTGCCAGGTATCAGGTTAAGGACTTTATAGGCATTATTTTATTTATTTTTCATGACATTGCTATGAAGTGGTATTGATTTTATCTTCATTTTACAGATGTGAAAACTATGGTTTAGAGAAGTTAACTGTCCACTGCTAGCAAATAGATGTGCTAGGATTTAAACCCACGATTCAAGGCCCTCCTACTCAATGTTATGTAGGTTTCTATCTTCTATCTTTGAGAGATTTTCTCACACCATAAATTGATAAATAATTAAAAACCCAAGAAGCGTGTAGTCTCATTAATGTGGTCTTTCAGCACTTAGATCAAAAAGGCTTATGTGCCTGCAAATAATGACCAAAGATTAGGATAGGGGCTGCAATTTAGCCAAAAAGGAAATATTAAAATAAAGCCCACTGATGAGTCATATCTGGGGCATGCTGGAGTTTAAGTATAAATTTCTATCTCTGGTGTATTCTGAGAGGTTTACATTGAGTATGGCATTAGTCTGACCCTGCCAATGAACTTCCCGAAATCGGTCAACAGTATTAAATCCCATGTATATATCCATCCCAGAGATAAAGTACCCCCAGGATTTGTTTGAGGGAATCATCTTTCTACCTATGCTAAATTACCAAATTATAATCTTTTTCATGCTTAGGTATTCATGTATTTATTTAAATGATATATTAGGGATTCTATACATTCTAGGTGTTGGATATACCTTGGTGATATACACATGCATAGTTCCTGATATTATGGAATTTGTAACATAGTAAAAAAATAAACACTAAACAACCTATAATTACAAATGTGACTGTGAAGAGAAAAAAAAGATCAGAATTCAGTGTTTTAAAGGGGTAACTTTAATACAAGGATTTTATGAAGATGGCAAAAGCATTGATGTATGACTCAGCTAAATACCAGCAAGGCTAAGGAGCTTGCTCAAGGTCACGAAGCTCTGCAGTTGCTAAGATGAAATCAAACATGGGTTCATTTAACTGTAAAGCCGATATTGTCTCTATGGCAGGCAGGCTGCTTCCAGCATATGTTGCAATCGTCATTGAATACAGCCCCATAAAGCAGCTGTATCACAACCATGTGGAGAGATTTCTGGAATAAACACAAGTGTTTCTTTGCATCACTAATAAACATGCTGTCAAATTTTATTACCACTTATTCCCTTGGCTATATCTTCTAATATTAGACATTAATGTCTTGTCTATACTATAATTTGGCAGAATCTTTTAAAAAAGTGAACATAACGTAATAGTCCAAATATATCTGTGGAAAAACATCAGAGCTATAATCCATGCTGGTGCTTGCCAACTGTTTTGCTTTTGCAAATGAGTTCACAATTATGTGGTGCTGCAGGTAATATTTATTGTCTGATAAAAAGTCAATTTGTCTTCTGTAAGTTACTTATTTTGCCTGTTTTTCCTCCATAGGATTAGGAAATCTATTCTATCTACTAGGCTATGCTTCTGACCCAGTGTTCAATCATTTCTGCAGGGGGCTATGCTGAAAGTGAGGGTTCCAGAAATCTGAGAGCCCCCACAGAGGACTGGCCCAAGACAGAGCTGTGGCCAGGGAGGAGCATCCAAAGAAGAGCCAGATTAGAAGTGCAGGGTGACAGGGGTAAAGGTTGAGGCAAGTCCACAGAGAGAGAAACCAGAAGGGTCTAAACAGGTGCCTTTGTGGGCAGGTCAGGTTAAGAATTTCAGGACTGATGTTGCTGGTAAGAAAACATATTAGAGCTGATTTGGAGATGGCACATGAGGCGAAGCCCAGGGGCAGCCCTGATGGATTGGGTTCATGCTGGCTCAGAGGTCCTCTCCTGTCTGTGTAGTATCTCATGCATCCTTTTTTGAATATATTGCCCAGTAGTTGTGGACTAAACAAGAGAACAAAGATTATCTTGGCAGGTTCCCTTTTGATTTCCCACATGTCAACTGTGGTTTGCCACTAGTTGATGATTGTTATTTTTGCAACAGCTGAAACATGAAAGGAAAAATCAAAAGATATTTACTCTTCACTAGTACCAACTGCTACTCTCATGTGTGTAGGGTGCCATTTATAGATCTCCCAGGGAACAACATATTAATAGTAACTAATGCTCAACATGTGAGGCTTGCTTAAAAGGTACACCCCAGTATTTGACCACAGTTGTAACTGGCTGCAGCACCACTATTAAGTTTCTAGGAACCTCAGATCTAGTCTATTTATGGACCCACCAGAGGTTATACCATAATCACCAGTTATTTGCCTCCCTCCACTGGTAGACTATATAAGTGGGCCTTATTCATTAGACTTGTGATAGATTCATGAATAAAAGAATAAACGAATGACTTCTTCAGTTTGGTCATAGATAATAACCTAGGACACTTTTAAGAGAAATGCACATGGGGAGTGAAAGTAGTGGTCAGGAGACCCACCAGCTGTTCCTGTACTATTCATGTAAATTTTGCTTTCTCTAAAAGATGCCTGAGGTTAAACATTTCAACTCTCAGAAACTGATAAATTTCCTGTTTAGAATTTTTCACCTTGGGAAAACATTTGCTGAGAGTGCTTTTGTTCCACAGACATGCTTATTTTATTTGGTGTTTCAATAAAGCCCAAATCAGGTTTATTTTTCCTAACAGATCTATTCAGTTTCTCTGAATCCTCTGATTCCCCATAAAGGTGGGCTATTTGTTAGTTTTACAATCACAGTTTCTTCTTTATAGAACTCATTATTTATTATCTTTTAAGGGCAAGAGAATGCTTACTATCTAAAGTTTGGCATTATTATTATTAATAATTTTGAGACAGGTTCTTGCTCTGCTGCCCAGGTCAGAATGCAGTGGCACCATCACAGCTCACTGCAACTTCGACTTCTTGGGCTCAAGCAATCCCCCTGCCCAGCCTTCTGAGCAGCTGGGACCACAGGTATGTACTACTACACCTGACTGATTTAAGATGGGGGTCTCACTATGTTGCTCAGGCTGGTCTTAAACTCCTGGGCTCAAGCCATCCTCGTGCCTCGGCCTCTCAAAGTGTTGGGATTATGGGTGTGAGCCACCACACCCAGCCAACATTATTTTTATAATGAGAAAATAGATATTCTTCTTCTGTGAGCCTAAAACTATGTTTTAGTTAAAATAACAGCAAAACTTGACAGGATCTAGAATATTGTATTTCTGACTTAATCCCAGGGTTGCAAAAATGTCAATGGGGACCCACAGATTGCTTTTGTCTGGTATGCGGAGGCATTTGTAGGTATCATTACACCTAAAAGTACAGGCAATACTTTATCTCTACTTCCAATGGCCATGTCACTTTAAAACTTACTTTTTAAATGTGTTTTTGTTTTGTGCTAGTCTTCCAGATCTTGTCCTTTTAAGTCTGCCTAGATTTTCTGTAGCTACTTGGTAGGGCTGTCCCAATCTTTAAGCAGAGGTTCCTAGTGGCTGTTGCTATGATACTTCCATCAGCATGTTTTTGAAGACACCTCTTCTTAGGAACTTGGGTCCTGATACTCTGTAGTGGAGAAACTTCAATATGCTCCAATAATTTATCTCCCTTCCTCTGAAATTCTCTTGAGCTCTGTCGACTGTTTCAAACCTCTTAAGAGCTAAGAGAACCCTCTTTTCTTCTGATGCTTCTTTAAGAGGAGTTAAACCTGGGCAGATCGACTTTCCATTTTATTTCAATCTATTATGGCCTTTAAGATCTAATTTTCCCCTTAATATCTGTCTAGATTACAAAATTTTAATGTTTCTTTTAAGAATAGCTTTTTCTTCTTCAGTTTAAACAATCCATCTTTCCTCATTCTGACACAAACTAAAGTATGACTTTTCAAAGCCTTTGTTACTACTTAAATACTATGACTGATCTTAAAGTTGCAGGCATAGGTTTTGTAAATTATCCAGAATCTTTTTGTCTGCAAGAATTTCCTTAAAATGCTTCTTTCTCTTATCCCAAGAAGGTAGCATGTTACCTTTTTAATAAAGACTCATTTGTTTTTATTAATTTTGTAAAATAAAACTTACCATCTTTCCAAGGGTGAAGACTCAATGTGGGTATCTGAAATCTAAAGGCATCATTAGAATTCAGGTAAATACCAAATCCAAAGTCACCTTGAATAGATGTAATATGCAGTTTTTTTGAACCCATGGTCAAGGCACACACACTCCGGCCACAACTCTTTCTGTAGTCTTTTTTTTTTTTTGAGATGGCATCTAGCTCTGTTACCCAGGCTGGAGTGCAGTGGCGTGATCTTGGCTCACTGCAACCTCTGCCTCCCGGGTTCAAGTGATTCTCCTGCCTCAGCTTCCCAAGTAGCTGAAACTACAGGCATGTGCCACCACACCAGGCTAATTTTTTTGTATTTTTAGTAGAGATGGGGTTTCGCCATACTGGCCAGGCAGGTCTCAAACTCCTGACCTTAGGTGATCCACCTGCCTTGGCCTCCCAAAGTGCTGGGATTACAGGCGTGAGCCATTGCTCCTGGCCTTGTGTAGTCTTAAATCCAGTATGTCTAGCAATTTGAAAGCAGACAATATTGTCAGGCTTAACGTCCTATCTGTAACTCCCCTGTAATACCAGATGAAGCTGTGATCCTTTGGTCCGAGGTCAAGAAGCTGCATCCTAAGATCCTTGCCTGACCTACAAGCCATTTGGTAAAGTCTGTGCAGGCAGCCTTGTGTGGCATTTGCTTAAAACCAGAGTGTGTTTTGTTTTATTAGATCATACATATACCCTGCCTTCGCTACTCTCCATGGGACAAAGCAGCCATAAGCTGCAGTGACTGTCCAAAGCCAGCATTTACTCAAAGTAACTTACAGCTGCCTATCTAGAACTGTATGAGATTAAAAACTGTACAGATGCAATGTGAGCTCCTGCAAGCTATCAAGGTAAAAACTCACAAGGCCAATTCCACAAAAAGGCTTAATGTCTTCTGTTCCTTTGCTTCCCAAATGACACTCATTGTTTATCTTTTAAGATTCACAGCCCAATGCTTAGATCTTGGGGTGTTAGTGGAGCCATATAAATGACATCCAATGATAAAAAGAAGAGAGTCAAGGGGTAGAAATCTAAATGACATATTTTTTTTTTCCAACTGATAAGGCCAAGTTAGAGTGTGGCAAGCATTTGGGTTTCCTAATACAAACCTCAGAATTAGAGATTTTTGACAGCCCAGTTGCAGTCATCATTGGGCTCACCCAAGGATTTCCCATATAGAAGTCTGTTCAGATAACTCTCCATGGGGAAAAAAAGCCAGAGCTTTTGCCTTACTCTGTATAGCCTGACTCCTCATAGAGAAGCAGAAGTGGGCTAAACTCAAGGAGTTTATAATCCATTGAAACGGCATAGGAATATTGCTTTAATTTGCATTTATCTAATAACCAATGAGGCTGACCATCACTTCCCACACAACTAATAATCTGGGAGAGAATGCTTTGACCTTGGAGAATGTCCCTTGTTTTTCCCCTGCCCATTCTTCGAGTTCGCAAACATGATTCAAGAAACACAGTATACTCATCCTTTGAACATATAGACAATTTTAATTGCTGACAATTTTTGAATGGTGATATCAGCAAAATTGTATTTCATTTCTCACCCTTATGGAGCTGCAGGGTAAATTACAACTTACATTTATACATTTAATCTTACATTTACAAAGAGCTGCATGATTTAGAAGTAACTGTTACATGTATTACCTCATCCCTCACAACAAGCCAGAAAGTAGGGTACACTGTTCCCTGTTTCATAAAGAAGGGAACAGTTTCAGAACTTTGACTCTTAGCCTAATGCTATAACAGCTAGTTAAGTAGATATGCAAGAAGTAGAATCGAGGTGTTTTCTTTTTCTTTTCTTTTTTTTTTAACCTGGAAGCTCATTTCTCGTTCTATTATGTCAGACACTTTTTAAAATAAAGAAACAAAAAAGACTTAAAAAACATGTGTTTGTTCACAGTTTGGAGTCATGACAAGAGGAAGAAAATGCAAAGGAGGATCTAGAAATCTCTCCTCCCCCAAAAGAGTGTTCCCTTCTTACATATGCAAAATACGGCTTATCCTAGGTTGCTGAAAGCTCAAGTCATGGATGATTTGTGAGGATACAGACCACGACTCTTGTTGTTTTCCTCTTAAATTCAAGGTGATAGTTAACACAGTTATCTAAGGGCTACAGAATAATTTCATTCCTCAGTAAACAAGTGAACTTTAACGAAGTTCAACATAGTGGATGACTTCTACTCGACATAATAAGAATAAAATTACCTCAGCCCTTCAGAGGATAATTTAGTGATACTTTGCCAAACATAAAGAATTCTTTTATCTGAGTTTGGTCAAAGTAATGGTTTGTTAGGACAGAAGATGTCAAATTTTAAAGGCAGAAATTGATTTATTTACAGAGCTGCTGTCAGGGTAATTCAGGATGCCTGAAAGAGCCACATTAAAGCTGCTCATAAATCAATAATCATCCTAATGAAAAGCAAAAAGAACAAAGATAACACAAAGTTTGTAAATCACTGAGGATGAAGCAGGTGATCAGAAAGACTAAAAAAAGCTTTTTAGTCTTTGCTTTGCTGCTGCTTATTTGCTCCTTGTCTAGAATTAGAGAATGTGCACTGAAAACTACACGTTTTAAAAAGAAAATAAAGAGTACATTCTAATTTCTTCCTCAAAGCATTTTGGTTCAAAGCCATCTGGTACTTTATGTATATGTTCTAAGGCTCTAGGCACACAGAACTACCTACCACATTCTGTGTTTAAGATTTAGTGACTCCCCTAGACAGTTTCACACTTCCACAGCTTTTCTCATACTGTCTTCGCTGGCAATGCTTTTCTTTCATTTATATTCATACAAGTCTTGCTCTTACTTCATGGTCTAGGGCAAATATCACCTTCTTATCTCTGATTTGCTTCTTTCAGGGACAGTCACTGTTTCTACCTTTTTTCCTCAGCATTCTAGATACCTCTTTTGGAACACTTACCCCACTGGGACATGTTGTACCCTCCCCTGAGCTTCCTATGAGGTTCAGAGATCATAGGAAGGAAATCTTATTTATAGTTATAGTACCTAACAAAAGATCACAATCCAATCAGTGTTTTCTGGATAAAATAAACTATCTAAAAAACTGTGTTATTCCTTAAACCTCCTTTAAATATATCAGACCCCTATGTGCTTTCTTATGGGAGATAATTCTGCTTAACTGCTTCTCATTCAGAAAAATGTATGTCTTGAAGAATTCCCCACTCTTTAGAATTTCAATTCTAAATTTGCCATGGAATATTAATTCAGAAGTTATAGCAACTTTCAAGAGGCAAAATCGAAACTTTGAACCAACCATTTCCTTATATTTGCATACATTTCAATTGAATTGTGAAATAAGTCAGATTAAAAAATACATAATTGGGGGTCATGTTAGTACTAGTTGGGTAAAATAATATGAAGAAACTAAATTTCTCTAAGAAGAGTTAACTTTAACAATTTTATGAGGAATATCTACATACTACCAAAAATTTAATATACTATGGAAAAATTATATTTCTTGGAGCAAATTTTTATATGCTAGGGAATTATGTCTTATTTAATCTTTTCGGTATTAGCTAGACATTTCAAAGCATTTGGTTCTGACTTCATGTCAGTTAAGAAAGCTGGAAAATGTCACTTCAACAATCTTTTCCTCTAAAAACTGCTTTAAAACTCTTACATATATTCAGCAACAGTTAACATCACTTCAAAATCACCAAGTAGAAAATAAACAAGCTGTTGTGAATGTGTTTAAGGTAACTTCTATAAATATACTTTTAAAAATCTTAATATAAGCAAAGATTTCTGCCTCTATTACCTCCACTTTGATTTTCCAAGTTGTTTGGCCATTACTGGCTAAGGTGAAAGTCAGCATTAATTCAGAGAAAGAAAAAAATTGCTTTCTCAGTCAACCTTCTAATATGACCATTTTTCATAGAGGTCAATAGTGTGTGCCAAGTTAGATATCTGTAGTCTAGAGGAATTTTATGTCATTTTCACTACTTTATTGACTTAAGCAATTTATAAATGCTTTTTCCTACCATCTGATGTTCTCTGACTTGGTGGAATACCCTTAAAACATTTCAACTCATCTTTCTTGCCACTTCTCTCCCGCCTCCACAGCCATGGTTCACTCCTGTCTCTTTTTGGGTTTAAAAGACATTTCTGCAGAAACATGTTTCCTGATGAGTCTTTTTGAAGTAAATCCCTCTCTGGTTGGATACTGTCTCATTGTCTTATTACTCATTATAAATTACCTATTATTTCCATCAGCATATTTAATATAAATAGTAACACTGTATTTCTTCATTTGATTATTGTCTGTTACAACCACTGACTGTAAACATCATGACAGCAGGGCTCATGTCTCTCTTTGGTCACTGCAATATCCCCAACACTTAGCAAAGCGTCAGACATATTCTAGATCAGTGCAGTTTAATAGAAATTTAACCTGAGCCACATATGTAATTTTAAATCTTCTAGAAGCCACATTAAAAAAGTAAAAAGAAACAGGTAAAACTTAATTTCAATGATTTTTTAATTTAGCCTACTATATAATCTAATATTATGTCAACGTGTATTCAAAATAAAAAGATTATTACTGAGATACTTGACTTTTTCTTCTTACCAAGTGTTAATAATCACTATTTATTTTACACTTACAGAACATCTCTTTCTGGAATAGCCACTTTTCAAGTGATCAGTAGTTGTGTGTGGCTAGTGACTACCATGTTAGACAGCACAATTCTAGACCCTCAATAAATATCTGTCAAATGCATGAAAGCTAAAACCTGCTGAATGTGAGTGTGTGGTTGGTGCCCCATCTAGGTTCCATCAGAATCCTGTCCTCTCTGTGTATGCATCCCCAGCTCTTGCACACTTCGTTGCTAACAGCTAGTACCTGCAGCCTTCAGAGGATTCCCCTTAGACACTAGAGTCACCTTACTGTACAAAGAACCAGAAATCTCTAAGAATTTTATATACCCCTCTTCACAAACAATAGGCAACTTGGATAGACTATGGGTGACTGGTGTGGAAATACCAAGCTCTTTTGCCTCCATGCAAGGCAAATTCTGAGGTGTATTTATACTTCTGCACTCCCTGCAGAATTGGACTGAGCATGGGACTCTGCCTGAAATCGCCTTTTTGTTTGGCTTCTTCTCCTAGCCTATTCTGACTCCCCTGCTGCCTTGTTGATTTAAGACATTTTCTTAATAAAGCACTTGCTCCTAAATTCTTGGTTCAGAATCTGCTTCTCGAAAAACTCAATGTGCTCAAACTGTGGGATGTTCCTAATACATAGTTTTTTGTGTTGCAATGGCTTAAGCCAGAGCATGGTTGGATTCTGTGTGCATCCTGAGTAATTATAAAGGCCACTCTGTCTCACCTTGTCTCAGATACTGCATACTCCTAATAAACATTCAAACATATTAAAAATAAGGTTAAAAATGTTACTTGTCCCTTCCTTCTTTCTAAGTAACTGCTGTGAATTCTCTTGTACATCCTTGGATAAATTTCTTATGCAAATTCAGCATATATGTATAATATGTCGTTATATTTATGAAATTTACTTTCTAATTTTTATACAAATTAGATTATAAATACTCTTCTGTTCATTGCTTTTCTATTAGTATTTTCAAATTTTTATAAATTTTTTTTCACTTTTTATATTTTAAAATATGAAATATACCTTTTACCCATTTACCTTTATGAATGCATCCCAATTTATTTTAGCACCCGCATATATTTTAAATCCCTTTTCTTCTTTGTCTATTTTAACTGTTAATTTGCTTTTAGTCCTTGATACAGACTCAAAATCTTTAGGTCTCTGGCATTCATATGTTATTCTGTTTTATTCACATACGTTATTCTTGCCAGCTGACTTTGACCAAATTTATTCAAATGGGAAGTAATTGCAAGCATGAGTCTAAACATACATCAAGGTATAGGTTCTTAATCTGGACTCCAGTGAGGACCTGACCTTGAATGCATGTGTAGTACACATGTATATAATTCTGGGAAGAGGGATTCGGAGCTTTCACTGGAATCGCAAAGATGTCTGTGGCATTCAAATGTTAGGATTTAGTGTACAAATATAAACTATGTGATGTATTTTTTATAAATCTCTTGCAGATTTATCTTACCCACCTCTCCTCATTAGATTAGCATTTAATTAATTAGCAGCTTCTCAACTGGCATCCTGATCCTTCAGAGGGTTGGATCCAGCCTCAGCCACATTTATATCCCCTGCTACCAAGTTCAATAGTACAGTCATTAATAGTTTCTTGAAAGATGACAATGTTTTCTCTTTTGTATTTATGAATTCTCAGTGGAACAAATTTAATTTTCATCTGCCTCTGCCTTTTATTCTCTTTTGATTTGCTCTTGGGGAATTTAAGGACAAAAGATCCTGTTCTGTAGACATGAAACATAAATCATTTTGGACCAATTGCACAAACCTGAAAGTATTGAGCAAGAGCCAGCCTGGACACAAACATCTCCTACCCCTGTGTCCTCATTAGGATGTGTTTTTAGCTGCCTTGAGTTCTAGCATTATCACCTCCACTCTCAGTCAATAATTCTGGGCACATGTCTGGTTTTCCCTGTATCCTTAATCACTAATATTCTCCTGTTCAGAATTCTGAATTAATTTAGAAGTTTCTTTACATAGTGAACGACCAAGACATTTTTCTTTTATCAATGAAGTATCTTGTTTTTGGGGACATGGGAGTGACCTTCTTTCTCCATTGCCTATAAGACTATGAGGCATGTCCTGTGGTGGCTAAGCTGGGCCTGGCAGTGACTGCTGATGGTGCTGGATTGTCTTATCAGTAAACAGTGTGTTCTGCCAGGGTTGGTCACCAAAGTGCCATCTTAAATTGGACAAATTGGCAGGGGAAGCCTCAGTGTGTAAGAAACAGAAAGAGACCATAAAGACAGAATCATGCTAAGCACTGTAAACATTTCCCAGCCCAGCCTTTCCCTAATTCATGCAGTCTGCTTATTTCAGCATAGATGTTTTTGAACACAAAAGGTGATAGTTACAGGTTAGCATTAAGTTTGGGGTCATTTGACTGAATATGTCATGCTTTATTCTCTTTTTATATGAAGTCTGTTGATGTAATGAAAACAGTAGCCATACGACCTTAAGTAAACTATTCCCCTCCTCTGAATCTTAGCTTCTTAGTCTTTAAAAAAAAAGGTTGGCCTAGCTCATTGTTTCTTAAATATAGGGACATAAAAGGATATTTCAACATATGTAAGGTGTGCTTTGCACCTTGTGTGCACTTAGTAAATATTTGGGGGTTAATATTAAAAATAGTAATCATAATAACCTTAATAATAGTGATAACTAAGCCCATAAAAGAGCCTTTGCAATATATACCAATTCATTTAATATAATATCTCATTTTGCAAATGAGGAAACTGAGATACACACAATTAGTAAGTAGACTCTCTCAACTTTGGTGGCCCTAAAACTTTCTGTATTTCTAGAATTCTATTTATACTAAAGGAATAAAAAGCTGTCTTCTGTCTACAGAAGATCACAAGTTATTAGAGAGCTCTAATCCTTACTGGAAATAGATTGTTAAAAAGGAAATTATTGTCCTCAGCAGATACACTGTTTAGAGAAAACATAGCAATGATTTTGTTGCATCCTGAGTGACTGATCCTGTCTGGCATATGCAATGCTGAAACTTGACCCAAAGCCAGGACTGTAATTGTGGGGGAGGGGCATACATGGCACATCTGGGAGGTGCTGGGCCTGAAAGCCACCTATGTTTCTAATAAGCAGAGCTAGAGATATCTAGTGCAAACAGCTCTCCTTTGCAGTCCATGTTGAAAGTTCACTAGTAGCTTCATAGCATCCCCTAAAATCAGGCACAGAGCAGCCTTCACAGGCTGAAATTTGTCAGTCATTTTCAGGCAAAGCAATTAGCCCATGTATCCATCTGTAGCAACTTTCCATTACTGCTATTGTCTCAAGAGCAACTTCACTGACCTTGCCCCACTGTTGGGAGAAAAGAATACGCAAAATTCTATCAAATGCTACAAGAGCAGACATCCACATGTGAGATTGTAACAACAGAGCATTGGATTTGTGTAAAGTTTGGCAGCTACTGATAGAATCATTGTTGTATAATTATTTTGATAATGATATTGTAAATACAAGCCTAAGATAAAACTGGGTTTAAATTCCATTAGTGGATCCATGGCTAATAGTCTTGTATTCTCCAAAGTGGTTTTCTATAAGCAGAAAAAAAAAATACTTAATGAGGCATATGACTCCAAAAATGCTAAACAAACAAACAAACAAAACAGAAGGTAATGTGATGGTGATAGACTGAATTGTGTTATCCCCAAATTTACATGTTGAAGCCCTAATCCCCAATATAACTCTATTTGGAGACAGGACCTTTAAGGAGGTCATTAGGTTAAATGAGGTCATAAGGGTGGGACCCTAATCTGAGAAGACTGCTGTCTTTTAAAAAGGGGAAGAGACACCATCTCTCTCTTTCCACACGTGCACAGAAGAAAGACCATGTGAAGACACAGTCCGCAAGCCAGGAAGAGAGACTTCACCAACCAACCCTGATGGCACCCTGATCTTGGACTTTCAACTTCCAGAACTGAGAGAAAATAAATGTATTTTTTTAGGCCACTCAGTTTGTGGTGTTCTGTTATGGAGGCTGGGGCAGACTAATAAAGTGGCATGCTGATAAAATAACTCAAAGCTTTTCTAGGAATCCATGCAAGCATTTCAAGATGGAGGTAATAAGGTTGTCAGAAGAGATGGATCGTGCAGACTCTGGAACTCTTTGTTTAGGAGGAAAGGCAAATTATGAAACCTCTGTTGCCTAGGGACAGAAGCAAGACCTAGATAGACAAACTTTCCATAGGAAGCTGATTTTAGCTAGGAATGAGGAACGTACAGAAAATAATTGGAATCCAAGCATAAAACTGAACAAAATATTAAATAGCAGGGTTCAGGATGAGACAGATCTGGAAATCTATGGTTATGTCTCTTCATGTGCATATATGTACATAAAAGGTGGAGAGGTACATTTTAGCTTTAATGAAATACAGTAGAACAACGCTTGGCTCTTACCCTCTAGTGTGAGGAAGGGCAGTTCAGAGAAAGCCCATTAATGAGAATAAGAGATCACCAGAAATTTCCAGCATAGTACAGTGATTCTCCAATGTCCTTTCCTTTCGGAGCATAAGGTTCTCCCTCAGTCATGTTTCAATTTATAAGCTGTCTATGTTCAAGAAGAAATTGAAGGGAGAAAAAAGTATGTGGGGACTTTTCTCCAGAAGGCGACTCAGTAAGCTTCAATATGAACTCCAACCTTGAATTCCTCCAAAGTCCACTGTTGGGACAATGCTTCTTGGTAATATTCTGAAATTTAAGAAATGAGAACTATCTCTCCTTTCATATTTTGGGGAGGAGAAAGGAAACTCAGCCAACAGCCAATTGCAGTTCTCCTTTTTTATAAAGACTAATATACATTAAAAAGTGCCCATTAGTGTATATCATACTGAAATTTCATGATCAATAAGTTTATGTATCCAGAACCCAGATCAAGAAACAGAATATTGCCAGCACAGAGCCCTCATCCCTTGTAGTCCTTATCTATACAATAGAGGGCAACTGTTATTCTGATTTTGAATAGAATAGATTGGCTTTGTCTGTTTTCATACTTTGCATAAAAGGAATCATACGATCTACCCTTTCAGGTCTTCTTCTATAGTTTACTGTTGTCTGTGGAGTTCATCCATTTAAATGAACACATTTTTGGTGATACAGTCTGCCTTCCTCACTTGCCTCTTTTTCTCATGTTCCTGGGGCATTTTTAACAGCTCATCCATTCAGTGGGCATGCATTCTAGTCTTTTCTGGTTCTCCATTTCCAGGTATAATTATCTGATTTATGCCCAGAGTCATCCCGAGATGGATAGCCATTTGTATTATTCACCCTGAGTTGCCCATAAAAGCAAATTTTTCTCTGAAAGAGTAATTTTCTTTTATGTTTACAAACAGACAGTGAAAGAATGATTGAGCTAGTGATGAATGATCACACTATAGTGATAGTCATGAAGCCCTTTAATATTTTCAGCACCACATCCCTTTTTGAATGTGGATGTGTCTAATTCCATAGTGAGAAAGTGTAAAGGGTGAACATCGTGATCTTTTTTTTGTTGCTGGAATCAATTACTTAATCTTTTCCATCCTTTCCATTTCTTCCTTAGTCAATAATATTTTGATGGCAAGGATAGCTCCTTATTGAGTTCTACTCTGTATAGTTTATTTTTAGACCATCACTATAAAAATGGTTCACTGCTTGGTACTAGAAATTAAGAGAGAAATAAGACAGCATCAGCTCTCAGATGGCTCAAGATAGCATTGGAAACTATATCTCTTGTGATTTCTCTCAAGAGCTTCAGAAGAGGATTGTGGGGACACAGAAGAGAAAAGGACTAATCTTGTTTCTGTTTGGGGAAGATTTGGACAGAGGGAACACCTGCCCAAATGACAGACATTAAATACAGAGAAAAGTTCTTCTTTGCTGAGTGCACACAGCTTTGAGATGCTTTTCCTCTTTCCTTGTCATTGACTCCCTGGATGGTCTTGATCAAGTCTTGCATTTTATTCCCCCTATCAAGCTTCTAATGGGAGACAACAGTCACTTTTCTAACCTCATCCATCTTACAATTTCACTGCCGCAGAGTACAACTATTTCTGAGAAATAAAGTATTACAGTTCCTTGAGAATCAGTCCCACTGGAAGGACAATGAACTTCTTTTCTTTGCATGTCTTGGGAATTTAAAAGGATGGAATAATAAAATTCAGGTATCTTATTATAAATATATATCAGTAAAATAACAGGTAGTAAATCAATGTCCCAGAAACAAATTTCAAATAGCAGAGTCAACAGCACACCTCCAATACTAATAAGGTTTGATGAAAAGGTTTGAATTCTAAATGCAAAAGAGCTAGCAGTCTGCATGGAGATTAGCACAGCCTCACAAGGCTTGTTGCATCTCCTGCTGAGAGAGAGTAATGCAAGATATGAATTAGAAGCTACTCTTTTATTTTCTGGCATACCAAGCCCCTGCAGGAAGGTGGAAATAACCTTGATTTGTGACTACACCTGCCTACTTGGGAAATCCAGGAGATTCAGGACTAGTTCAACTCCATAACAAGAGGGCAACAGGTATGGTGTAGGGTGCCTTAAGTTGGGTTTTCTAGAAGTAGAACCTAAGCAAGGATTTATTTGCAATGATTTATTAAGGGAGTACTTTTAGAGGGAACCAGTAAAAGAGTGGAGGAAACAAGGAAAGGAAGGAAGCCAAGCAAAGTCCCACAGAAGGTAGTTTTTAGCCTCATCCCACAGGGAAACTCTGAAGTGAAGTGTAAGCTATGCCACCATGAGGTTATGCTGCAAGGAAACCCCAAGGAATAGGAGATTGGGTTTACATATTCCTGATCCTGGTATGCTGCCCAAGATAGGGGGAGAATGTATAATTCCTAGATACTCTGCCTTTTCTTGCTGTGAGTTGATGGGGCTATGAAAGTCTGCAGACAGTTCTCTTTGAAATGGATGTTACATCAATTGAAAGCAAAGGGATATTGAATGGTGTGTGTACATATAAAAATGGCAAAAGGGGATCCAAACAGATCTAGGTGGAGTAAAGTTATTATCTACTAAAGAGTGTTACTCAAAGGGGGTGATAAAATATCTTAACTCATAACCTGAGGAAGGAAACAGAAGTACAGAAAGCAACATGATGATGTCCAGGCTGTTAAGTGAAACAAAGACGTGTTGGAGAAGGGAGCTAGGTGCTACCCACTGGGTTCCAGAAGAGAATCTAGTCCCTAATGGGGCTATTGAGAATGAGTTCAAGTGTCTCTCTCTTAGTAGACCATGAGTACTTTCCATGATGTCAAAACCAGGATAAAATGTCCACATCTAGGGCAGCAGCCCTCTGGGGTGAGGCTGAGTTACCAGAAAATGAAACTGGGCTTTTCAGGTGCCTTCCCAAGTCAGACTTGTCCCTAAGCCTGGTCAGGACTAAGTCTGCAGCCCTGGCAGTGGGAAAACAAGGGGGTGCCAGGATATTTCTGACTTACAACTGTTCACATATCTAGGTTGAGAAATAGGCAAGGTGCCCAAAAGAGCTTGTGGTAGAACCATATGCTTCTCTGTTATCCATATACAGCAAATCTTCATGATTTGGATTTTTATATTAATTGTTCCAACCTCATTTGCATTATTACCCTTTCCTTTTACTTCTGTTTTTTCTTACCCATTACTAATACACTATCTTGCTGATCTAAACATCATTATGAGTGATTTTACAATATGTAAATAAGGTTGTCTATCTTAACTTTAGAAAATTTATTCAATGCCTATTTGTCTGCTACTTCTAGATATAAAAATTTCATGCCAAGCACTAATAGTGGGTTCAGAAATTATTCAGCTCTGGTCATTTCCCTTAAGGAATAAATCAACAGAAGTAGGTTTTTAGCTCCATCTAAAATAGAGAGCCAGGATGTCTTCTGGGGATACAGTGAATAAGGTAATTTAACAAAGATCCTCCTTAAAATAGGCTTTCCAGACAAAATACAGAACACAAATACTGCTTATGACACAGTTATACTAAACGTTTTTTGTTATTTGTCTGTATCTTTGTTTGCTTAATCTTGTAACTACACTAAAACGGTATGATCATGCCAGTGTTTCATCTGCAGGAAGTAGGGCTCCAGAGAGCTCACCAATCACTGGAGAGAGGTAGGGTTGGGTACTGGGGCAAGCTTAGCCAAGGGAACTATACAAACCTGCCCAGACTCAGATCCTAGCTCTGCCAGTTACCACCTGAAGGTCCCTGAGCCAGGGATTAAGCTCTCTGAGCAGTTTTTCATCTGTATAATGGGGATGAAACAACCTACTTCCCAAAGTGATTATTAGATAGCAGATATTCAGAGAAAGGTAATCTCAGCCTTCTTAAACAACAGACAGTCAGCAGAGATTCTTCACTAAAAATGTCATTCCCTCAAATGAGAAGAGAAGGAGGAAAAAGCACCAGGCAGAATTTCTAAGCCTCCTTGGACTACAATTCAATAGAAAATACCATTTGCCAAGGATGGCTGAGTGTGTTCTACATTTCACAGGTGACACACTGCATAGCTCTGGCATGGGAAGTGAAGGTTACACATGGCCACAAATAATATGACTCATGATGACCAAGTCACATATGACATTGGTGAGAGACTATCAACAGCCAGGTCCCCTCATAACCAAAATCATTTATTCTCACAGTTATTTCTTTTAAACTCTACCTTGCTGCCCCATGAGCTTTGATTTCTGAACTTTTCTACCTTGGGTTGGTCTTTGGCAGTGAGTGTCACGCATCTGTCCTGCTGAGATGAGGAGCCGGAACCTGGGTCTCCACTGGAGCATCCCCATACCATCCTGTTACATGTTCCACCTGTTTTTATGTATCCAGATCCACTTTGATATACTTGCCCAGGACACAGCAATTGTTAGTTAGTATGCTTGCTTTTTACCTTGTAAACAGTGTACAAATAGAGTCCAAATTTAGTATGCAAATTACAAAATAAAATGTTATTTTTATGACTGAAAAATGCAATGAACTGCACAAATTCATTATGGCAGAGCATATGAATATTCTCTTAGTGAAGCTCTTGCTTTCCTAGCTCAATCAACAATGTCCCTTCCTTACAGCTGCCAAGGAAAAAAACTTTCCCTAGACCTTTCAGCCATAGCTGGAAGCGCTGATGGCCCCTCCGTGTGTGCGTTTAGATAAATTGTTAACTTAAATGGTTTTCCACTGAGAAGTGGAATCAGTAATAACTGGGAGTGCTAGATAGATTCTACTTCCCCTGGGACCCTAGAGTGAAAATTATTCTGTTACAATGAGGAGTAAGGCAAAATGCGGAGTAGTTATGACTGTATTTACCAATTTGTTGTGAAAAATTTATAAATATCAGGTAATACGTCAAAGGAATGAAGTATGACAGACCCCCTACCCTCAGAAAGGTTTTTTCTGAAGTATATAATACAAAGCAAAAAGCAAAAGATACTTAAGATGGGAACACTTAGAACACATTAAAATTCAGAGGTACGTGTGATTATTCCCAGCTAGAAGGAATCAGTGAAAGTTTTTGTGGAGATATCATTTAGGTGCAACACTAGTAGACTTTGTACATGCAATTGTGAGAAAGAAAGAAGAGAGTATTTAAGATGTGTACACTTCTATTAGCAGGGGCATGGGTATGTGCATAAATAACAGAGTAGTTGTGTATTTGTGAAGGAACTAGTGAGAAAAATGGACAGAAATGGAGGTTGGAATCACACTGTGGAGGGCTTAAATTCCAAGCTAAGGACTTTTCTCTTTAATTATAGGCAATTGGCAATAAGGTCATGGAAGTTTTGAACCTGAGAGTTAATATGAAAACCATGTATCATGCTTTGAGAAGACGAATCTGGTAACATCAGACGGTAAGACAATGTGGAGAGCAAGGAGAAGAGGTAAGAGCTGGCCAGGCCACCAAAGGCTATTCTTTATTCACATTCATGTTCAAGACTAATTAGACTTTGAAATCTCTCAGGGTATTGGAGAAACAGAACTGAGAGCTGGTCAGAAGCTTCACGGGATTAGTGTTCAGGCTGAGAGTGTCAGTAATGAATCCCGCCATGGGTGTGCCATGGCACTGTGGGAAAAAAGTTCATTGTGCAGACTGTTACCTGCTGACATCAGCTGGATTAAGAGCTGACAAAGACGAATTATTTAATTTGGAAGAATCATTTTGGAATTTTCACATCTGTCTTACCTCTCCCCAGATAAGACGGATCTGAAAACAGATCAGTACTGATCAAATTTTGTATTGACAATAAACATTTTAATTCTAATGTTTTAATCTGTTTTATACATCATCTGTTAATTCATCTGCTAATCTGATTAAAAATCTGTGTAAAGATTTTACTTGCTAAATTTCATGTATGGGGATGTGAGTGATGTCAAAGGCCATTTTATCTTGACTGATTTGTTGAGGTTATTCTGATCTGGGAGACATTTTTGAATCAGCCATTTATAAATGTGTCAAAATTGTGTTATAAAACAGGAAAACCATTGTTTTAATTGCCAAGATGTATGTGCAATAGACATCCTTGAGCCTACCTATATCTGGGACCTAGAATTATCTTCAGAGTCTCAGTCACTGTCAAATGGGATGTTGATACTCATCCTGGCCTTCCCACTAATTGTTGTGAGGATCAAAAAGGCAGTTTATGAACCTTCTATGTACACAATAAAGAGCTATATAGTAGGGAATTGCTGTTACACAATGTTTTCTCTATTTCCAATTATTTATTTGATGGAGATGTTACATAAATAAGTGTGTGTCCCTCAAGGAGAGAGAGAATGATTAGGACACATTAAATGAAGAAGCTCCCTAGATGAGAGGCCAGTCCCTTCTACAGAACTTCCTGATCATGGGCCTGTTGGATTATCAAAGATAGGGAAGGGATCTAGGTTAGTGATGATACATAAATACAATAAATATTGATCAATGAATGAGAGAGCCAATGAAATAGATACCCAATTTGCCAGTGTGGCTCCTTGTGAGACTTAGAGGAAAGCTTCCCTTCCTCTAGGTAAACTCAGCCCTGAGTTAGAGTGTCCTGATTGGTGAGCAAGTACAGGGTGAATTATCAACCCACTTGTCTCCTTGGCTAGGGAACCACGTGCAACGTACAACTTTCACAATATAGCATGTGAAATTATGATAATCAGCTGAGACAGAACTTCCTCCCATTGTTTTTCTTGAATGTAGACTCACAAGGCACTTCCTGTATTCTATTATCTTGCATCATTAGCCATCTTTCCATGGGTACCTAATATCAACATCTTTGGCACAGGGTCTTGCACTTAGTGGAGCCTCAAGGCCTGTTCATTGTCAAAACTCAATATATGTTCAATACATGTTTCTTTGGGGCTCATATTTTCATGTGATATAATCAAAATAGGTACTGTCAAAGCTTTTTTAAGTTATCACCTCTTCATCCTCTTATTCCCCATCAATATTCCATATAACTTATGCCATGACATAATTTCAATTTAGACAGCAGATAATGAGAGTTGTCTTGCTTGATCAATGTGAAGAATTTTGGCTCCTGATGCAGCCAAGTTTTTTGAGCACACCTGGAAATCATATTAAAGAGGAGACCTTTTCCTGTTTTTAGTCCCTGATGATTGAACAGGAGCACAGAGCAGGTGCAGCACGCCACACAGAGCAAGAGGCAGGGATTCTCAAATAGGCTAGAGACAAAGCAATGGCCAGGTAAGGGAACATTTATTTTTAGACTGAAGAAAGCCTTTTGAGTGGGGATTTGTTTCTCCTTCTGTACATTGTAATGCCTGCCAAGTCAGATTGCTGCAGAAGCTGTGCTTTTTAGCCAGGGGAAAATAATCCTGAATCTCAACAACAGGGACCCAGAACCCAGAAAAGCATTTTTCATTCATATTTATCTCTATATAAAACAATAATAAGGTAGTAATTCCCATTTCTCAGGTTCAAATGGGATCATAGGCTTTTAAAATTGTTCGTCTTTAACAGCCTAAACCTAACAGGATAGATTCCATGATCTTCATTTAAAGAATGAGCCAAGAGAATCTCACAAACTTACCAAATGATAGAGACTAACTTCAAATCCAGGTCTGTCTGGCCCCAAATCCTGCATTGTCCTCATTATGCTTAATGTACTGGCTGCCATTCTGGATTTTATAAAGTCACATTTTCTGTTCATGTTAGATTGTTGATTTCATTGCCCCTTCAATACTTTTATCAGTTCTTCGACAAAGGCACAGACTTGTGGTGGTTCTACCTATTGTCCAGAAATCCCCCAAAATGTTGTTTTTGTAAAAGCAGTGACACTATCAGGCAACTAGTATCTAATTTTTCACATGTAACTCTGATAGTCTTCCACTTATATGTTTATTGATAATCCTTTTATATCTACTCTGAATTTCTTATTCTGTTAGAAACTTTGAGCTACATAAAGTATCTTATGTGTTCCATATTTAAGTTCACATAGGGATTGATTGAATAAAAATAACAAAACCTTCGATATACTCTTTGTTTATAAACTTTCTAACCACCCCTTCCTACACTCACCTCCTCCTCACTTGTCATAACACAATAATATGGCTGAATCAGAAATAAGAAAATGGCAACATTTGAGCATAGTAATATAGTATGCATTTAATTATGTTGAATTACATCTTCCTATACTATTCAGCAAAAGTTGTCAGAAAATAGTTTCATGTCAAATTAAAGAATTCTGTTTGTGTTAATAGCTGACTCTAGTAAATTCACAAATTAAAAATAGCAGTATTAATAGACAAGTGGATCAGGACAGATGGGAGGCAGGACTATATTACAGCTCTGAGTGGACAGACGTAGCAGCATGTGGAGGTTCGCATCGTGAACTTTTGCTCCAGACTGTCTGCAGGAATAAATCAGAAAACCTGAGAGGACCCACAGACCCCCTGAAAGAAGTGGATTGTTCCTGCAGGACCCAGGAGACACCCCAAATACTGTGTTGGTATCCACAGCTGAGAGGCCCACAGATGGGTCACATCACAGGACTCTGCACAGACAACCCCCAGTACCAGCCCGGGGCCTGGTAGACTTGCTGGGTGGCTAGATCCAGAAGAGATACAACAATCACTGCAGCTCGGCTCTCAGGAAGCCACATCTATAGGAAAAGGGGGACAGTACTACATCAAGGGACCGCCCTGTGGGACAAAAGAATGTGAACAGCCTTCAGCCCTAGACCTTTCCTCTGACAGAGACTACCCAAATGAGAAGGAATCAGAAAACCAACTCTGGTAATATGACAAAATAAGGTTTGTTAACACCCCCAAAAAATCACACTAGCTCACCAGCAATGGACCCAAACCCAGGAGAAATCCCTGATTTACCTGAAAAAGAATTCAAGAGGTTAGTTATTAAGCTAATCAGTGACGCATCAGAGAAAGGCGAAGCCCAATGTAAGAAAATCCAAAAAAGAATACAAGAAATGAAGGGAGAAATATTCAAGGAAATAGATAGCATAAATGAAAAAAACAACCAAAACTTCAGGAACCAATGGACACATTTATAGAAATGCAAAATGTCCTGGAAAGTCTCAGCAATAGAATTGAACAAATAGAAAAAAGAAATTCAGAGCTCAAAGACAAGGTATTTGAATTAACCCAATCCAACAAAGACAAAAAAGAATAAGAAAATATCAACAAAGCCTACAAGAAGTCTGGGATTGTGTTAAATGACCAAACCTAAAAATAATCTGTGTTCCTGAGGAAGAAGAGAAATCAAAAGTTTGGAAAACATATTTGGGGGAATAATTGAGGAAAACTTCCCTGACCTTGCTAGAGACCTAAACATCCAAACACAAGAAGCACAATGAACACCCGAGAAATTCAATGCAAAAGATCATCACCTAGGCACATCGTCATCAGGTTATCTAAGGTCAAAACAAAGGAAAGAATCTTAAGAGCTGTGAGACAAAAGGACCAGATAACCTATAAAGGAAAACCTATCAGATTAACAGCAGATTTCTCAGCAGAAACCCTACAAGCTAGAAGGGATTGAGGCCCTATTTTCAGCCTCCTCAAACAAAACAATTATCAGCCAAGAATTTTGTATCTAGTGAAACTAAGCTTTATATATGAAGAAAAAATAGTCTTTTTCAGACTAACAAATACTAAGAGAATTTGCCACTACTGAGCCACCACTACCAGAACTACAAAAAGGAGCTCTAAATCTTGAAACAAATCCTGGAAACACATTAAAACAGAACCTCTTTAAAGCATAAATCTCACAGGACCTATAAAACAAAAATACCATTTAAAAAGCAAAAAAAAAAAGGCATACAGGCAACAAATAGCATGATGAGTGGAATAGTACCTCACATCTCAATATTAACATTGAATGTAAATGGTCTAAATGCTCCACTTAAAAGATACAGGACTGCAGAATGAATAAGAGTTCACCAACCAACTATCTGCTGCCTTCAAGAGACTCACCTAATACATAAGGACTCACACAAACTTAAGGTTAAGGGGTGGAAAAAGACATTTCATGCAAATGGACACCAAAAGCGAGCAGGAGTAGCTATTCTTATATTAGACAAAACAAACTTTGAAGCAACAGCAGTTAAAAAAGACAAAGAGGGACATTATATATTGATAAAAGGCCTTGTCCAAGAAAAAAATCACAATCCTAAGCATATATGCACCTAACACTGAAGTTCCCAAATTTATAAAACAATTACTAATAGACCTCAGAAATGAGATAAACAGTAACACAATAATAATGGGAGACTCCAAAACTCCACTGACAGCACTAGACAGGTCATCAAAACAGAAAGTCAACAGAGAAATAATGGATTTAAACTATATTCTGGAACAAATGGACTTAACAGATATATACAGAACATTCCATCCAACAACCACAGAATATACATCCTATTCAATAGCACATGGAACATGCTCCAAGATAGAACACGATAGGCCACAAAACGAGCCTCAATTAACTTAAGAAAATTGAAATTATATCAAGCACTCTCTCAGATCACAGTGGAATAAAACTGGAAATCAACTCCAAAACAAACCTTCCAAACCATGTAAATACATGGAAATTAAATAATCTGCTCCTGAATGATCACTGGGTCAAAAATGGAATGGAGACAGAAATTTAAAAATTCTTCGAACTGAATGACAGTTGTGACACAACCTATCAAAACTTCTGGGATAAAACAAAGGCGGTGCTAAGAGGAAAGTTCAGAGCCCTAAATGCCTACATCAAAAAGTCTGAAAGAGCACAGACAATCTAACGTCACACCTCAAGGAACTAGAGAAACAAGAACAAATCAAACCCAAAACCAGCAGAAGAAAGGAAATAACCAAGATCAGAGCAAAACTAAGTGAAATTGAAATAAACAAACAAAAAACAATACAAAAGATAAGTGAAACAAAAAGCTGGTTCTTTGAAAAGATAAATAAAATTGATAGACCATTAGCAAGATTAACCAAGAAAAAAGAGAGAAAATCCAAATATGCTCAATAAGAAATAAAACAGGAAGCATTACAACTGACACCACAGAAATACAAAAGATCATTCAAGGCTACTATGAACACATTTACATACATAAACTAGAAAACCTAGAAGAGATGTGTAAATTCCTGGAAAGATACAACCCTCCTAGCTTAAATTAGGAAGAATTAGATACCCTGAACAGACCAATAACAAGCAGTGAGATTGAAATGGTAATTTAAAAATTACCAACAAAAAAGTCCAGGACCAGATGATTCACAACAGAATTCTACTAGACATTCAAAGAAGAATTGGTACCAATCCTATTGACACTATTCCACAAGATAGAGAAAGAGGGAAACCTCCCTAAATCATTCTATGAAGCCAGTATCATCCTAATACCAAAACCAGGAAAGAACATAACCAAAAAAGAAAACTGCAGTCTGATATCCCTCATGAACATAGATGCTAAAATCCCTAAAAAAAATACTAGCTAACTGTTTCCAACAACATATAAAAAAGATAATCCACCATGATCAAGTGGATTTCATAACAAGGATGCAGGGAGGGTTTAACATACACAAGTCAATAAATGTGATACACCACATAAACAGAATTAAAAACAAAAATAACATGATTATCTCAATAGATGCAGAAAAAGCATTTGACAAAATCCAGCACCCCTTTATGATTAAAACTCTCAGCAAAATCGGCCTACAAGGAACATGCCTCAATCTAATAAAAGCCATCTATGACAAACTCACAGCCAACATGATACTGAATGGGGAAAAGTTGAAAGCATTCACTCTGAGAACTGGAACAAGACAAGGATGCCCACTCTCACCACTCTTCTTGAACATAGTACTGTAAATCCTAGCCAGAAAAATCAGACAAGAGAAAGAAATAAAGGGCATCCAAATTGGTAAAGAGGAAGTCAAACTTGCTGTTTGCTGATGATATGATCATTTACCTAGAAAACCCTAAAGACTCCTCCAGAAAGCTCCTAGAACTGATAAAAGAATTCAGCAAAGTTTCCAGATATAAAATTAATGTACACAAATCAGTAGCTTTATATACACTAACAGTGACCAAACTGAGAATCAAATAAAGAACTCAACCCCTTTCCAATAGCTGCAAAAACAAACAAACAAAACCAAAACACCAAAACAAAACAAAACAAAAAACTTAGAAATATACCTAACCAAGGAAGTAAAAGACCTCTACAAAGAAAACTACCAAACACTGCTGAAAGAAATCATAGATGACAAAAACAAATGGAAACACATCCCATGCTCATGGATGGGTAGACTCAATATTGTGAAAATGACCATGCTGTCAAAAGCAATGTACAAATTCAATGCAATTCCCATTAAAATACCACCGTCATTCTTCACAGAATTAGACAAAACTATTCTAAAATTCATATGGAACCAAAAAGAGCCTGCATAGCCAAAGCAAGACTAAGCAAAAAGAACAAATCTGGAGGAATCACATTACCTGATTTCAAACTGTACTATAAGGCCATTGTCACCAAAACAGCGTGGTACCAGTGTAAAAATAGGCACTTAGACAAATGGAACAAAATAGAGAACCCAGCAATAAACCCAAATACTTACAGCCAACTGATCTTTGACAAGGCAAACAAAAACATAAAGTGGGGGAAAGGACACCCTTTTTAATAAATGGTGCTGGGATAATTGGTTAGCCACATGTAGGAGAATGAAACTGGATCCTCATCTCTCACCTTATACAAAAATCAACTCAAGATGGATTAAGACCTTAAATCTAAGACCTGAAACTATAAAAATTCTAGAAGATAACATTGGAAAAACCCTTCTAGGCATTGGCTTAGGCAAGGATTTTATAACCAAGAACCCAAAAGCAAATGCAATAAAAACAAAGGTAAATAGATGGGACTTAAAATAAAGAGCTTTTGCATGGCAAAAGGAACAGTCAGCAGAGTAAACAGACAACCCACAAAGTGGGGAAACAAAATCTCACAACGTATAATATCCAGAATCTACAATGAACTCAAACAAATCAACAAGAATAAAACGAACAATCCCATCAAAAAGTGGGCTAAGACATAAATAGACAATTCTCACAAGAAGATATACAAATGGCCAAGAAACATATAGAAAAATGCTCAAAATCACTAATGATCAGGGAAATGCAAATCAAAACCACACGTGATACCACCTTACTCCTGCAAGAATGGCCATAATCAAAAAATAAAAAAATAGTAGATGTTGACACGGATGCGGTGAACAGGGACCACTTCTACACTGCTGGTAGGAATGTAAACTAGTACAACCACTATGGAAAACAGTGTGTAGATTCCTTAAAGAACTAAAAGTAGAACTACCATTCAATCCAGCAATCCCACTACTCAGTATCTACCTAGATGAAATGAAGTCATTTATGAAAAAGATACTTGGACACACGTGTGTATAGCAGTACAATTCGTAATTGCAAAAACACGGAACCAACCCAAATGCCCATCAGTCAATGAGTAGATAAAGAAACTGTGGTGTATATATACGATGGAATACTACTCAGCCATAAAAAGGAATGAATTAATGGCATTCGCAGCAACCTGGATGAGACTGGACACTATTATTCTAAGTGAAGTAACTCAGGAATGAAAAACAAAACATCTTATGTTCTCACTCATAAGGGGTAGCTAAGCTATGAGGATACGAAGGCATAAGAATGACACAATGGACCTTGGGGACTCAGGAGGAAAGGCTGGGAAGGGAGTGAGAGATCAAAGACTACAAATAGGGTGCAGTGTATGCTGCTAGGGTGATGGGTGCACCAAAATCTCACAAATCACCACTAAAGAACTTACTCATGTAACCAAATACCATCTGTTCCCCAATAACATATGGAAATAAAAAAAATAAAAAAAACCAGTATTGACAGTTTGAGAAGTCAATACAGTAGTATTTAAAAGCACAAATTCAAACATAATGGATTCAGATAAAGTCTCAACCACATACTATTGCATGAACTGAAACAAGTTTCTTCTCCAATAGATAAAATATCCTCATACATAAAATTCAAAGAATTATATTTTATAAGAATGCTATATCATAAGAATGTTTTGGAAAATATTGAAGGGTGCATGTGAATGATCTGGCACACAGTAAATGCTCACTAAATATAAGCTGTTATTTTTGTTGTAATTAAATGTACGCTTTTGCAAGTGTGATATCATGGACTCAACTTGCAATCAGTAGACTTGATTTTAATTATCAGGTAGACTTTAGAGTTTAACCGTAAAGTTCAGCTCTTTTGCTTGAGTAATAGTATTGAGTAATAGTAATACTACTGAGTAATAGAGCTGTCCCTATATATCATAGATATATTTATGAATATTAAATGAGATGACCTGTAATCAGACTAAGACATTGTTGGTCCAACATTGTCAATGTTGGTGTTTGTTGAATCAGAAACCTCAATTATCTTGAAATAAACATTTTTTCCAGTTGAAATTATTATCCTAGATTTCTGTTTCTGGAAAGATTATTAAAAACTTTAGAATAGTTTAGTAAATGTAACCAAATTTTTGTAAATGCATAAACATTGAGGTGGAGTTTTATTATCCTAGTAATTTAAAAGCTCAGGTTTCATTTTTTCCACAGTGACAGAAGATAAGGCTTTGGCCTGAAGTAGGTGGGGAACTTGAAGTAAGACCCTTTGTAAAGCTTGGGTCCCTTGGTGAGGACCTACACTGTTGGTGGAAGGAAGACCTATAATAAAATATATCACACAAGTAAAAGAGAAGGAGGTTGTCCCTCTGGTTTTAACATCTAGTGAGAAGGAATTTATTTAGAAATAAAAATTCTGAGCCTATAAGTTGCTCAAGATTGTATTTGAACTAATATCTATTGGTTTGGAAACCGCCAAGTCAAAACATTTCATACATATGGCTATAGGGCTGATGATGACACCTGGAAAAAGCAAGAGTAATAGCAAATATTCTCAGGGAGAACATGCCTACCACTCAAGGGATTATCTCGGAAAAATAAAACCCAAAGTTGAGTAGGCATTATCCAGATGTAGTTGCAGGAGCAGCAGAGAGCGTTTCAGGCAGAAGGGAGGCCCGTTGAAGGCCTAGAGGTCAAAGAGCACGGAATTAAGTGGAATTTAGTATGGGTTGACTGAAGTGTTCATTGTTAAGTGCTGGTGGTCTAAGATAAAACTAAATAAATGAGTGGGAAAAAAAAGGAAAGAGGGAAGGTAAAAAGAGGGAGTAAATAATATGAAAATTAGAGCATCATTGTAGAAGATTTCAACATATGAGTTATAGGAGCCCCAGAAACAGAGAGGAGAAAAGCAATAGAGAGAACAATATTAAAGAAACAAATCAAGAAAATCTCCTAAAGCTGAAGGAGAAGATGAACTTACAGAAAGAATTGGCTCAACCTCCAGCCTGGGTGACAGAATGAGACTTCAACTCAAAAAAAAAAAGAAGAAAAAAGAATTGGCTCAACACAATAAATGAAAATTGACACTCACCAATGCATATTGCTGTTAAATTTCAAAATGCAAGGGAAGAATGGGTATGTATTTAAAAATATAGCTTTAAAATGTATAAAGCAAAATTGAAAAAAAATACTAGGAAAAATGAACAAATTTACAGTTTTCATAGTACAAGATTTTAATATACCTAATGAATAATTAATAGATCAAAAATATAAAAATTAGAAGGGATATAGCATATTTGAACAATAGAATTAATAAGCTCGAAGTAATAGACATATATAGAATTCGGTCTAACATTAGTTAATACATAAAGAAAATCTCAAGAAATACATGAAAATCAGCACCATAAATATCATATCCTCAGATAACAATGAAATCAATAAATAGCAAAATTACAACTAAGAAAATCTTATGTATCTATACCTAAATAATTTATGGGTTAAAGGAGAACTCTTAATAGATATTAGAGAATATTTACATGCAAATAAAAATGAAAGCATTAGACATCAAAAATGATGCCACTAAAGAAGTATGGACTGAAATCTGAAATCTTAAAATTAACATATTGGAAATAAAGAACTGACATAAATTAAATCAGCCTTTAATCCAAGAAGTTAAAATCAGGGCTGGGTGTAGTGGCTCATGCTTGTAATCCCAGCACTTTGGGAGGCCAAGATCACCTGAGGTCAGGAGTTCAAGACCAGCCTGGCTAACATGGCGAAACCCCATCTCTACTAAAAATGCAAAAATTAGCTGGGTGTGGTGGTACATGCCTGTAATCCCAGCTACTCGGGAGGCTGAGGCAGGAGAATCACTTGAACCCAGGAGGTGGAGGCTGCAGTGAGCTGAGATCATGCCATTGCACTCCAGCTTAGGAGGAGTGCAACAAGAGTGAAACTCCGTCTCAAAAAAAAAAAAGTTTAAATCAGAAAACTGAGCAAATTCAAATAAAATAACAGATGGGAAAAGCGAATTGATTAACTGAAAACAAATTAAATCTATAGATGGGCTCACCTAAGTTAAAAATAATTTCTTTATAAAGATTAATAAAATAGACAAAGCTATGGTAACGTGAGTCAAGAAACACAGAATACAAAATAAAACTATTAGGAATAAAATAGAGGATATAACAACTTGTAGAATAGAGGTTAATAAATCACAAAAAATTAAGATCTTTATGCCAATAAATTTGGAAACTGAAAAAGTTTTTAATTAAAAGGATTTTATTAAAAAATTATAAATTTCCAAAGCTGAGACAAGAAGAAATAGACAGAAAACCTGATTTAATTCAATATATCATTTTTAAAAATGAGACTTCAAGACCCACAGAACTTCACAAACCGAAAGTAAACCTTAACAAATAAAAACAACAACAAAAAAAAAACGAAAAATAATTAAGAGTTTGGGAGAGCCTAGGATGAAACTTAAACTTGACAGAAGATTCAAACTATATTAAAACATATGAAATAACTTCACTGAAAGAGTTGTGTTGAGAGGGGAAGCACTGACTTAGTAACTTTGGAAATGAGTGGAGACTGTAAGATAAAAGGCAAAAGGAACCATATATAATGAGGACTGTATCCTTTTTGGCAAAGTAGTTTACCATGAGGAGATATATTAACAACTCAGAAATCACTATACATGCATACTGAAACTGAACAATTAAGTAAATGGATGGTGGCAGGTGGTATCCTGGTTTTTCACTGTTGAAGTGTCACAGACAAGCTAGGGGAGAAAGCCAGAATGATCTATGTGATAATGGATTAAAGGTGGAGATATCGATATGAACTCATGTTTAGCTTAGTATAGATACTGATGGATATATTAAGAAATGTTTATGAACATATAATGAACATATGGATTAGTATACACAGGTATATTTCCTTGTTGTTGTTTTTAATCTGAGAGGGCCTAGAAGCAATGGCACTCGGTAGCAATGATCAGATCTAGTGCTCAGACACTGGTTTCTAATACTTTTCTTCAATAAAAGGAACCTGTGCACCTTGGAGAAATAGCTTACTTTAAAGCTGGGCAAGTAATATGCAAGATGAGCCTGGAGCTTCCTGTAGTATTAGAAAGCAAGGCAGTGCTAGGCAAAAACCAAAAAGCCCTCACAGTTTTGGAGGCATGTCACAGGCACATAGGAGCCAACTAAAAGAACTCCCAATGGCGAAAGAAGAATTTGGGCAACAAAATAAAGTAGTATTGGGTTGTAATTCAAGGTATAAAATAAATATCCATCATCAATAGTGATATAAATAAATAAATAGGAAAGGACAGACAAATCTCCTGTGCGGAAACATTTCAAATACTTTATGCAGGTACTCTGCCCTCAAGGATGTAGGGCTTAACTCCCCACACCTTAAATACAGGCTGCACATAATAATCTTTTTCCAAGGAGTACAGTATAGAAAGGGGAAAAAGAGTAATTTTACAGTGGAGAAACCTAACAAATACCAAGTGATCAAGGTTAACATCAACAGGGATAAGTCATGTTGCTTATATGTACCCTTGATATGACTGGATGAGAATCTTTCTTCAAAAAAAGCCATAGTTCCAGAGCAATCATGAGAAGAACATCAGATAAATCTCAAATGAGGGAAATTCTACAAAATACCTGACCAATGTTCCTCAAAACTGCCAACGTCATCAAATGTAAGGAAAATCGGATAAACTGTCACAGCCAAGAGGAGTCTAAGGAGCTATGACAATTAAATGTAATTATGATATCCTGGAGTGGATTCTGCAAAAAGAAAAGGACATTAAGTAAAAACTAAGTAAATTTGAATAAAGTATGAACTTTATTTAATAATACCATATTGCTATTTGATATGGTTTGGATCTGTGTCCCTGCCCAAGTCTGAAGTAGAACTGTGGTCCCCAGTGTTGGGGCCTGGTGTGAGGTGGGGCCTGGTGTGAGGTGATTGGATCATGGAGGTGTTTTTCAGGTGTGGTTTTGCACTGTCCCTTGCTGTTCTTGTGGTGGTGAGTGAGTTCTTATCAGGTCTGATTGGGGATATGTAGCACCTCCCCGCTTGCTCTCTCTCTTGCTTCTGCTCCTGCCACGTAAGATGCCTCACTCCCCATTTGCCTTCTATCATGATTGTAAGACTCCTGAGGCCTCCCCTGAAGCCAATCAGATGCCAGCATCATGCTTCTTATACAGCCTATAGAACCATGAGCCAATTAAGCCTCTTTTCTTTATAAAGTATCCAGTCTCAGGTATTTCTTTATAGCTATGCGAGAATGAACTAATACACTATTGTTTCATTAGTTCTGTCAAACGTTGCATACTAATGGAAAATGTTGGGAAACTGGGTAGGAATTATACAGGAACTACCCATACTATCTTCACAACTTTCCTGTAAGTAAAAAATTATTCTAAAATAAAAAGTATATTTAAAAATATGTCAGTAATTAAAAATCTCTCATAGCATAATAAACTCAAAGGAGTTGACAGTTCAGAAAATGGTGCTATGCAACTGCCTATCCATGGGGAGAAAAAGAAGATAAAACTGGAAACCTACTTCATACACAAAAAGAAAATCTAGGAGAATGAGAGACCTAGATGTGGGGACAAAAGAAATAATTTTATGACAAATAATCTTATTATAGTCCCTAGACTAGTGGTATCAGCATTCTCGGGGAATTTGCTAGAAATGCAAATTTGGGGGCTCAGTTCCAGACATATTGAATCAGAAACTCCATCGGTAGCGTCCAGCTATTCTAGTTTTAACAACCCCCTAGGAGACTGTCTTGCATGTTGACATGTGAGGACCACTGGAATAGAGTAACCCTTCATAAAAAGATAAGGTAGACAAGGTATAAAGTGAAAGATTGATATAATGGCTGCACCAATATTTAAAATATAAAATATTTATCAAACCAGTCTTAGAAAGTTTTTTTTGATTCCTGTAACTAACCATAGATTAGCATATAAAATATTCAGCACAGGTTAATACAGAGCAGTGGTTCTTAACTGGGGTTGATTTTTGTCCCCCTGGGAATATTTTGTAATTTCTGGAGGCATTTTTGGTCATTAAAACAGGTTAGAGAACAGGTGCTGCCTTCATTTAGTTGGTAGGCGACAGGGATGCTGCTAAACATCCTATAACAGACAGCTCCACACAACAAAAAATTATCTAGCCCAAAATGTCAATAATATTGAGTTTGAGAAACTCTGGTATAGAAAATTTCTTCAAATCATCAAAGACAGAACAATCAATGGAGTAGTTTGTGCAGAAAAAACATTAAAATGACCAATATGCATATGAGAAGAGGCTTAAATTCGTAGTAGGTAGGCAATTGAAAATATCACATCCCTCATTTCGGCAAATGAAAAACTGAGCCTTACAACAATATGTGTATTAGTGGCCCATTTCTGCTGCAACAAATTACTAAATATGTGGTAGCTTAAAACAACACAAATGCATTACCTTATAGTTCTGGAGGTCAGAAGCCTAAAATCTCACTAGGCTGAAAGTGAAGGTGTCAGCAGGATTGATTTCTTCTGGAAGCTTTGTGGGGAGAATCTGTTTCTTATCTTTTCCAGCTTCTAGAGGTCACCTGCATTTCTTAGCTAGTAGTTCCTAACTTCATCTTCAAAGCTAGCAGCATAGCATCTTCATCTCTCTCTGACCTCTGCTTCCATTTTCACATCCCCTTCTCTGTCTCTGATTTCCTGACTTTTTATTATAAGGACAATTGTGACTACACTGGACCCGTCTGGATAATGCAGATCATTTCTCCATCTCGACCCAGCATCTGCAAAATCCCTTTTGCAATATAAGGTATCATAGTCACAGATTCCAGAGGTTAAGATGTATTCGTGTTTGCAGGTCCATTATTCAGCCAACTGTGCCATGCATTGAGAAAAATGTGGGGGAATGATAGCACTTTTACTTTGGAAGTGTAAATTTGTACCACTACTGTGGAGGGCAACTGAGCATATTTAGCAAAGTTGAAGAACATCTTTCAACCCTGCAATAGCGTTTCTTAGTGGTCATGCCTGAAGAATTCTTACACATGTGCACAAAAAGAAAAGTATCACAAAAGACATGTACAATAATGTTAATTGTAGCAGGGATTATAATAGCACAGAAGTGGGAAATAACCCATCTCTCTCAGTTGTAAGTTTAATTAAAATTGATATAGAAATGAACCAGATTTTTTTTGAATCAACCTGTATAAATATCTACTTAAAGCTGAGAGTAAAACGAAAGTTATAAAAGGATGCACATGTATTAGAATATGATTTATGTAAATTGTTAATTAATCCTCTGGATTTATACTTATGTAGTAGAGATACAAAAACATGCTTGAGCATAATTTATACTAATTTCAGTATGATGATTAAGTCTGCACAGGGAAAATTGGGGAAGAGATAGAAGTGTGGCTTTAGATGTTTCTTTGTTTAGATATTTGTTTGAGAAGTTTTTACAATATAAAGAGATAGAAAAATCTGAAACCAATATGGCAAAATCTTAATGTCTTTTAAATTTCAGTTTGGGCATATAGACATATATTTCAAAACAAATGTTTTAAAATCACAGAACATCCAGGATCCAGAGGAATTCTGTTTTCTACGTTAATATATTCCAGAGAGTTTTGATCATTATGCCATAGCCAGCATTTTTATTTTCACCTTTTTAATTTTAAAATCCATTTATTATTTATTTGATCAATGAGAATCATTTCTCAGAATCTCAAAACCCTAAAGGGAGATCCAGTCTAATTTCTGCATCCTCATAGCTAACGACCAACCCTAAGCACTTGTTAACCTATTCAAAGGGCACATGCCCCACAAGGTTCTGCCTGAAACAGCACATAACTTTCTCTCTGAGCTTACCTAATAAACAATAGGAAGTTGATGAATGTGCTGTATTAACTTCCTTTCATTAGGTTTCTGTTATGCATTAGAGGTATCCCAGGGTTCTCCTTTTATACTAATGGAGTAGTTTGTCCAGCCCATGTGGAATGATGATCCTTTGCTGCATTGTCAATATATCCCCTTCTCTGGACACTTGGATCTGCACCCCCAAACACCCCTGTGTCCTACGTACTTGATTCCCTTGAGCTCAGTGGCACCATAATCAATGGGACTAACCAGGCCTCAATTAAAAACATAGCCTACATTTTAAGATACATAAAATAAAAATGAAAAACAGGACTTAAGTATTCAAATATAGATATTCAGTATTTAGCTATTGGGGACAGGGAAATGTGTTGTACAAGAGAAAAATACATAGCTAATTTCTAAACCTGGTTTATTTGCTTTCCTTTTTTTTTTTTTTTTTAACCATCCAAATAGTCATCAGGAAATCTCAGATCCAGCTTTCACTTTTTATGATTTTATGTTAATCACTTAAGTGTTCTGGGATTCAGTTTCTTCACCTATAAAATGATGGCACTAAATTAATAACATCTTTAAGGGCTTTCAAGCTTTAAAATTCTGGTCTTCTCTGTTTTCTTTAAATTTGTAATCTATAAAGTCTCATTGCTAAGTGTGTTGCTGTTACTCTCTAGTTTTATCTACTAGATTCTAAAGAATTGCTTTAAAGTTAACTCATTGAGCTCTTAATTAGTTTTTAAAAGAACATTCAAATACTTAAAGGTACTTAAAGACTTTTAACAGCAGTAATATTACCAAACTATCACCAGAGATCTATTGACAGGGTGATTAAAGATTTAATTTTAAGTAATGGGGGGAAAAACAGTGCCCTACTCTCCTTTCCAACACTTCAGCATTTTAATGTTAAAAGACCAGCCTTACCAACATGGAGAAACCCCATCTCTACTAAAAATACAAATTAGCCGGGTGTGGTGGTACATGCCTGTAATCTCAGCTACTCGGGAGGCTGAGGCAGGGGAATTGCTAGAACCCGAGAGGCAGAGGTTACAGTGGGCCGAGATCTCGCTATTGCATTCCAGCCTGGTCAACAAGAGCAAAACTCCATCTCAGAAAAAAAAAAAAAAAAAAAAAAAGGCCAGGCACGGTGGCTCACGCCTGTAATCCCAGCACTTTGGGAGGCCGAGGAGAGCAGATCACAAGGTCAGGGGTTCAAGACCAGCCTGGCCAACATAGTGAAACCCCGTCTCCACTAAAGATACAAAAAGTTAGCTGGGCATGGTGATGCGTACCTGTAATCCCAGCTACTCAGGAGGCTGAGGCAGGAGAATCGCTTGAACCCAGCAGGCAGAGGTTGCAGGGAGCCAAGATCATGCCATCACACTCCAGCCTGGGTGACAGGCTAAAAATAAAAAGATATGCTGATCACTTGCTCTCTTGGCCTAGTAGTAATCCCAATGTTATTAGAATGGTTGGTATCATAGCAGCACAGGGGCTTTTGACTTCCTCCCATCCTTTCCTCTGTGTGAACACGTACACTCGTGGTCATTCTTTACATTATACAAATTCATTCATCCTCAGCCTGGGCTAGGGGTTCTATAGCACAGTACAGTTTACAAAGGCTTTCCATCTTTCTTAGGAAATGCATCTTTCTTAGCAACATGCATAAACTGTCTGCAAGCAAGGGGGTTGGTGTAACAGATGAGAATATCCTGCCAAAGACAGGAGATAAAAATTGTTTTCAACCATGTTCTCAAAGAACTTACATTGCTTATTTCAATTTATCTTCGAAATAACTTTATAAAGTTTTACATTATGATGTCCATTTACTGATCAGAAAACTGAGGCTTATGATGAGGGGCTAGGTATCTTGCCTAGGGTTACACAATTGGAACAGCCACGATTTAAACTCCAAATTCACATTTTTTCACTTGATTGTAATACCTCTCCTACCTGCAAACATGAAATATAATGGTAAACAAAATCTTGATGAGTTAAAGAAATTACAAATTGTAGAGTTGTTCTTTTTTTTAATTTTGTTTTTATTTTCTCAAGGCAAATTTTCTATTTGGAGCTTGTTAGGGATATTGAGAGAAAATACCATACTAACTAACTAATTGACATGTGTTTACTTCAAGTCGGCAGCTTTTCTTTAATTAATTTATTAAAAACATACTGACAGTACTGTTTTACCATGTGTTTGTTATTATCAAAAATAATTCAGATACTTTTAGAAAGTTATTTTACATGCCATTTAGCTATTTTCATGGAAATGAGGCACATTTGAGGAGGTCAGTTGTCATTTGAGTGAGAAAATCAAATACAGAATTGCTAACAGAAAGAAGAGAAAGAAGAAAAGCAAATTTCAGGCAATCAGGGCACAGTGAATCTTGTTTACACATATTTTGGGGGGATAAACTTGATAAGCTGTCAGCTGGCAGAGAAGGCTGTCTGGGCATTCTGTCCTTGAGCAAGCTGACTAGTGGAATCAAACAAAGCAATTTGAGCTGGTAGTGGACTCAGCCTGCAAAAGTGTAGTTGAGAAGTATAAGTGGGTAGTCTGCCTCTGAGTAACCACAGTGGGAATGCATCCACCTGCACCTCTGCCTTGGTTAGAGTTGATCTGCACCATTCCCCTCAGAAGTAATTCTTAGTACTTGCCTGTATTCTTTCTACACAGGCATAAGGATGTCTAAGTGGGAGGTTCGTGGAAGTTTTCCCTCTTAGGGAAATTTGAGATTAGTCTTAAAATGCAGGCAAAATGAAAAGAATGGGATGGTGGCATGGATCACCATTTTAGAGATGTGAATAGTGTGGCAGGATGACAGAAAACTACACGCATAAGCAAGAGGGAACACAAGAGAATGCCTAACTGGTTTAGGAGACTTCAAACCAAGGAAGGCCTTGTAGAACTCACCCACGTGTTAAGATAGTGTCTGGTGGGCAATGTGTGGCCATCACAGATTTTTCAGCAGGTTTTAGCATGTGTAGATTGGTACTTCAGAAAGTGTGGAGGCAGAGGTCAGAGGTGAGCTGTTGCAGCAGCTCACAGGTGGAGTGGTTTTTGTTTTCATCAGGGACTGCCTGGTGGTATCTCACATTTCATTCAGCTTTAAAACACACAACACTTTAAGTACGTTTTAAAATAACATCAAGCTTTAGATGTCAAAATCTTGTGACAGCTGAGGATGACTTCTTTTCAACTGCCTTATATTGTAAAAATTTACCCAAATATTTAAATTTTGTTTGAATTTTTAATTCAGTATGTGAAAATTCAATTTGGTGTTTTAAAGACAATGACTCTTAGGCCTTAAAATTTGACAATGATTTTTCATTTAGAGGAGCCAAAGCAGTATCCCAAACAAGTGTTTGCAAGTCTTCTGTTTGATACTAAAAACAGCATTTCCAAATACACAAGAAATCCTAGGGGCTCCTTTGCCACATTCTCCATCCAGAAGCTGTATTTTGTGTAGACTTACAGGAAAGGAGCAAATTATCTCGCATATGGGTTGCTACCCTGCCTTCTAAGTGGTCTTCCTGTCTGACGTCCTGTCCTACAGCCCTCTATGCTTAAACCAGTGTGACTTTCTGGTTGAAATACTTCGAAATCTTCCCAGTCTTCAGGAGAAAGCCTGAACTTCTTAGTGTTGCCGACATGGGTTTTAATTATACGAGTATAGTGTGCTTTTTTTTCCATATCCTTAGCCTTGAAGACCACCTACATTTTGTTTTTTACCCATGTTTACCTTACCTCCAAACATGTTATCAAACATTGCATGATATTTTACCTCCAGGCTTTTCCAAATTCTTCTTCCTTAACCCTAAACTATCCTTTCCTAAAAAATATTTCATTCCTCCTCTCTATACTCAACCCCACTTAACAACCATTTGCATACAGACAACACTTTTATCAGGCTGCTTTTCTCACTACTATTTAACAAAACCCAAAGAGAGCAGTGTCTGGGAGGAAGTGGAGCAAGATAGCTGAATAGAACCCTCCAGGGATTGTGCCCCCTCCCCAGGAACATCAAATTGAACAACTATTCACACAAGGAAGCACCTTCATAAAAACCAAAAATCAGGTAAGCAGTCACAGTACCTGGTTTTAACTTCATATCACTGAGGGTAGGAAGGACAGTCTTCACTTGCCAACACCACCCCTCCCCCACCCCCCAGCAGCCGCCACATGGTGAGGAAAGAGAATCTGCATTTGAGGGAGGAAAAGTGCAGTGACTGTGGGACTCTGCACTGGAACTCAGTGCTGCCTGTCACAGTGGAAAGCAACACAGGGCAGAATCCAACTGGCACCCACAGAGGAAGTATTTAAATCAGCCCTCACGAGAGGCAAATCATCCATCCCTGTGTTTGGAACCTGAGTTCTGATAAGCCCTGACACCTCAGGCTGAAGCACTCTGAGGTCCTAAATGAACTTGAAAGGCAGATTAGGCCAAAAGGAATGCAATTCCTGGGCAAATCCTGGTGCTATGCTGGTCTTGGAGCTATTGGACTTGGGGTGCACGTGGCTTAGTGAGACACCAGCTGGGGTTGCCAAGGGAGTGTTTGTGTCACCCTCCCTCAACCCCAGGCAGTACAGATTGTAGCTCCAAAAGAAACTCCTTGCTTCTGCTTGAGGAGAGGAAAGGGAAGAGTAAAGAGGACTTTGTCTTGCACCTTGGATACCAGCTCAGCCACAGTAAAAAAAAAAAAAAAAAAAAAAAAAAAGGGTAGCAGGCAGAGTTTTGAGGTCCCCATTCCAGGCCCTAGCTCCACACCATGGGCCAGAGGGAAACTCAGTGCCTTGATGAAAAGGACCCAATCCTGGCAGGATCTATCACCTGCTGACTGAAGAGCCCTTGGGCCTTGAGTAAACATCAGCAATAGTCAGGTAGTACTTATTGTGGGCCTTGGGTGAGACTCAGTGTGATGCTGGCTTCAGATATGTCCCGGCACATTTCCAGCTCTGGTGAACATTGCAGGAGAGACTCTTCCTTGAGGAAAGGAGAGGGAAGAATAAAGGGGATTTTGTCTTGCAGCCTGGGTACCAGTACAGCCACAGTGGGGCAGAACACCAAACAGACTCCTGAACCCCCAATTCCAGGCTTTGGCTCCTGGATGGCATTTCTAGACCTGGCCTGGGCCAGAGGGAGCCCATTGCCCTAAAGGGAGAGCCCAGGCCTGGCAGCATTTACGATAAGCTGACTGAAGAGCACTTGAGCCTTGAGTGAACATCAGCAGTACTTGCCATGGGCCTGGGGCAGTTGTAGTCATGGGGTGAGACTCATTTCACTTGACGAAAAGAAAAGGGAAGAATGGGAAGGAATTTGTTTTACAGCTTGAATGCTAGCTCAGCAGCAGTAGAATAGAGCACCAAGAAGATTCTTTTTTTTTTTTTATTATAATTTAAGTTTTAGGGTACATGTGCACATTGTGCAGGTTAGTTACATATGTATACATGTGCCATGCTGGTGCGCTGCACCCACTAACTCGTCATCTAGCATTAGGTATATCTCCCAATGCTATCCCTCCCCTCTCCCGCCACCCCACAACAGTCCCCAGAGTGTGATATTCCCCTTCCTGTGTCCATGTGATCTCATTGTTCAATTCCCACCTATGAGTGAGAATATGCGGTGTTTGGTTTTTTGTTCTTGCGATAGTTTACTGAGAATGATGGTTTCCAGTTTCATCCATGTCCCTACAAAGGACATGAACTCATCATTTTTTGTGGCTGCATAGTATTCCATGGTGTATATGTGCCACATTTTCTTAATCCAGTCTATCATTGTTGGACATTTGGGTTGGTTCCAAGTCTTTGCTATTGTGAATAATGCCGCAATAAACATACGTGTGCATGTGTCTTTATAGCAGCATGATTTATAGTCATTTGGGTATATACCCAGTAATGGGATGGCTGGGTCAAATGGTATTTCTAGTTCTAGATCCCTGAGGAATCGCCACACTGACTTCCACAATGGTTGAACTAGTTTACAGTCCCACCAACAGTGTAAAAGTGTTCCTATTTCTCCACATCCTCTCCAGCACCTGTTGTTTCCTGACTTTTTAATGATTGCCATTCTAACTGGTGTGAGATGATATCTCATAGTGGTTTTGATTTGCATTTCTCTGATGGCCAGTGATGATGAGCATTTTTTCATGTGTTTTTTGGCTGCATAAATGTCTTCTTTTGAGAAGCGTCTGTTCATGTCCCTCGCCCACTTTTTGATGGGGTTGTTTGTTTTTTTCTTGTAAATTTGTTTGAGTTCATTGTAGATTCTGGATATTAGCCCTTTGTCAGATGAGTAGGTTGCGAAAATTTTCTCCCATGTTGTAGGTTGCCTGTTCACTCTGATGGTAGTTTCTTTTGCTGTGCAGAAGCTCTTTAGTTTAATTAGATCCCATTTGTCAATTTTGTCTTTTGTTGCCATTGCTTTTGGTGTTTTGGACATGAAGTCCAATATCCTTGATGAACATTGATGCAAAAATCCTCAATAAAATACTGGCAAACCGAATCCAGCAGCACATCAAAAAGCTTATCCACCATGATCAAGTGGGCTTCATCCCTGGGATGCAAGGCTGGTTCAATATACACAAATCAATAAATGTAATCCAGCATATAAACAGAGCCAAAGACAAAAACCACATGATTATCTCAATAGATGCAGAAAAAGCCTTTGACAAAATTCAACAACCCTTCATGCTAAAAACTCCCAATAAATTAGGTATTGATGGGACGTATTTCAAAATAATAAGAGCTATCTATGACAAACCCACAGCCAATATCATACTGAATGGGCAAAAACTGGAAGCATTCCCTTTGAAGATTCTTAAGGTTTCTAACTCAAGGACCTGACTTCTGGACAGCATTTGTGTAGCTGCTCTGGGATGAGGAGATAGAGAGATAGAGATAGAGAGAGAGAGAGATAGAGAGAGAGAGAGAGAGAGAGAGAGAGACTCCATTTATTTGGGGGAAATAAGAGAAGAGATTGTCTGGTAATATGGGGAATTCTCTCAGATTATACCCAAGACCACCAGGTGGTACTTCTATGAGTTTGAGAGAGACTCAGTGTTAATGGGTATGGCTAAAGTCACCAAAAACCAAAGACTTACATCACAAGACTCAATTCCCTTTGAATACTTGGAAAGCCTTCCCAGGAAGGATGGGTACAAACAAGCCCAGACTCTGAAGACTACAATAAATACTTAACTCTTCAATGCCCAGACATTGACAAACATCCACAAGCATCGAGACCTCCCCAAAAGAATAAAATAAGGCATCAATGACTAATGCTGGATTGACAGAGATATGTGACCATTCAGACAATTCAAAATACCTTTTTTGAGGAAGCTCAATGAAGTTCAAGATAACACAGAGAAGTAATTTAGAATCCTATCAGATAAATTTAACGAAGGGATTGAAATAATTTTAAAAATCGAACAGAAATTCTGGACCTAAAATATTCAATTGGTGTACTAAAGAATGCATCAGAGTCTCTCAATAGCCGAATTACTCAAGCAGAAGAATTAGTGAGGTTGAAGACATGCTATTTGAAAACAGATTCAGAGGAAACAAAATAAAAAAAATAAAGCATTCCTATAAGACCTAAAATATAACCTCAAAAGGGCAAATTTAAGAATTATTGGCTTTTAAAGAGGTCATTCAGAGATCAGAGTAGAAAGTTCATTCAAAAAGCTATTAACAGATAAGTTTATAAATCTAGAGAGATATATCAATATTTAAGTACAAAAAGGTTACAGAACACCAAACAGATTTAACCCAAATAAGACAATATCAAGACATTTAATAATCAAACTCCCAAAAGACATTTAGTAGCCAAACTCCCAAAGGACAAGAATAAAAAAAAAGATCCTAAAAGCAGCAAGAGAAGAGAAACAAATAGCATACAAAGACGATCCAATATGTATGGCAGCAGATGCCCCAGTGGAAACCTTACAGGCCAACAGAGAGTGACATGACATGTTTAAAGTGCTGAAGGAAAAACAAACAAAAATCTTCTATTCTAGAATAGCATATCCAGTGAAAATATCCTTCAAATATTAAGAAGAAATAACAGCCCCCCTCCAGATAAACAAAAGCTGAGGGGGTTTCATCAATATCAAAACTTTCATATAAGAAATGCTAAAGAAAGTTTTACAATCTGAAAGAAAAGGACGGTAACAAGCAATAAGAAACCTTCTAATACAAAACTCACCAATAATAGTATGCACACAGAAAACACAGAATATTATATTACTGTAATTTTGGTGTGTAAACTATACATATTTCTTCCCTTGATTAAAGATGATACAAGTTCTATGAACTTCCTGACAGCATGGAAATCCTTTTTAGGATCTGCCCTCACCTCCCCTCCAGGCCACAAGTTCAATGACCAGGATTAAGTTACAACAGAATCCAGTTGGAGTCACATTGGGTCTGAGAAGGGAGTAAAAAGACTATATTCCACAAGAGTTGCAGAACATAGCCAACTTCTACTGGTAGGAGCCTGGAACATATGTAAGGGACTGTTTTTTTGTTTGTTTGTTTGTTTGTTTTTGTTTTTGTTTGTTTTTTGAGTGTGCTGGATCCAAGAGGCAAGAATAGCAAAATCTTTAATATGGTGCTGGTGTCTCAAATAGGTAGAATACCTTGTTCTATGAACCAAGGAATGGAAGCAGAAGTACATTTCTCACTGTCACTCTCAGTAATTCCCTTAGGGGAATTTATGTTTCCTGTACCCCAAATTCTGGAATCTTAAATATGTTAGTTACCAAGGAGAAACACTTCCAACTAGGAAGATACAGGAAGACTCCCACTGAAGTACAAGCTATGGCTAACAGCTGGTTACTTCAAGTTCTTCTTGGAAAGTGAAGAACAGAAAATAAGAAGAGTCATCATCTTAGAAAGGATAATTAATAATGATTATCAGAAGGAGAAAGGGATACTATTATAATGGGGACAGGGAAAATATATTTGGTACTCAGTGCACTTGGGCACCTTTCAGCTATACCCTTGCCAAATTTTCTTGGCAAATGAACAAGTGTAACAGCCTTGGCCTAAGAAGCCTGTGTGACCAGGGACTCAGGTTTCTTAGGCATGCGGGGGTGGATCACGCCACAAGGTAAACCACTGAGACAAGCGGATGTGTTAGTTGAGGATGAAGGGAATCCAGAATGAAAGTAAAGGAGAGACACACAATGAGTGTCAGTTGTGACTTCAAGACCAACTATAGTAGCAAGGGCCATATATTTTCCTGTTAATCTTCTTTAAGTTTCCCCTAGAAAGAGAGGCTTACTGGGATCCTTCAGTAACTGTTCCCAGAATTGACTTGAAGAATTGTATCCTCGTATTGCAAGGGGTGGACTATAGAGGACACCCAGATTATCAGGACTGAAGGATTTATTTTCCCAAATGCTGGGAGTGCTTCCAGCAGACAGCTCTTATGTATTAGCCTTCTTTGGAAAGTGCCTAAACTCAAGAGAGCTGCTTTGCCCAGGGTTATAGCTGGTGCCCTGGCTTGCCTTTGGGACTTCTTGAAAAGTTGGGAATTCACATTTCTCTGGTCAGCTCCAGTGATGAGGACTGAGTTTTTTGTTTGACCACAGATACCTGAACTTGGAATTTTACATTGGTCAAAAGCACATGTCCTCCCACCATACTCCCCCATCCTCAAAGAGTATTCCTCATGTTTTTTTAGCTCATCACTAGTCCTCCCAAATCAGTTCTCTCTAGGTCTCATCACGATCACCTACATCTGGGATCTCCTTTTGTGGTTCAGCCTGCTTTACTTACTTATCTTCTGTTACTACTTTGATCTTACAACTGGGACTTGGGTAGGTAAGCCAAAAATAAAACTCTAAGGCCCCCAACCATCTGAATGGACCCCTCCTTTCAGGCAAGGACATTCCAAAGTTAACCTGAAAATCTTAGTTCAGACCATCATGGGAAGGGGGGTCAGATATGCCTCATTATACCCTCCTCCTTTTTGTAATTCAGGGAAAGCTGAACAGTGTTAACATCAACACAGACTTTAAGTCTAATAAAAACATTTACAATCTCTTCTCTCTGAAGCCTGATACCTGGAGGCTTCATCTGCATGATAAAACCTAGGTCTTCAAGACCACTTATTCTAAACCAGACATTCCTTTCTGTTGATGATAACGCTTTCAACCAAATGCCAATCAGAAAATTTTGAGATCTACCTATGACCTGGAAACCCCAACTTAGAGTTGTCCCACACTTCCAGATCAAACCAGTGTAAATTTTACATGAATTGACTGATGTATTATGTCTCCCTAAGTTGTATAAAAACAAGCTATTCCCCAGCCATCTTAGGCACATGTCAGAATCTCCTGAGGCTGTATCTTGGATGTGTCCTTAACCTCACCAAAATAAACTTTCTAAATTGATTGAGACCTGTCTCAGATACTTTTGGGTTCACAGGTGTAAGTGGAGTGAAGACTGACTTCCTTTCTCTCACAGGCCATATGAATCTTGGTATCTAGGATGAGGCTGGGGAGGTGTTTTCACATGAGAACTAGGGCATGTCTCCCTAAGAAATTGGCCATCTCCAGGAATCCCAAAGAAATAACCTTTGCTGTATGGTGATTTGCAGACCAATAGTGTTAAGGAGAGAAGATACATCCCTCTAAGCTGTAATCATCACAAAGCAAGCTATAATTTTAGAAATTGATACTTGGAAGGTATTATGTGTTAACAATTACAGTCAGGAAACTGGTGGTCAGAATAGAATGAAAGCAAAGAAGAATTAGTTAGAAGACAAATGGGATTTAGGTGGGATTTGGACTCTGCAGAAAATCTCATGGCTGCCAGATTCAGCTAGTAAAGCTCATTATCAGTGTTTAACTTATTTTTTCTAATGCTAGTATATGTCCCCTAGTTTCCTTTGTAGTCACACCTTGAAGTGGAAGTGCCCTTTTTTTTGTTTGAGACGGAGTCTCGCTCTGTTGCCCAGGCTGGAGTGCGGTGGCGCCATCTCGGCTCACTGCAAGCTCTGCCTCCTGGGTTCACACCATTCTCCTGCCTCAGCCTCCTGAGTAGTTGGGACTACAGGCACCCACCACCACACCCGGCTAATTTTTTTTTTTTTTTGTATTTTTTTAGTGGAGACAGGGTTTCACCGCATTAGCCAGGATGGTCTCGATCTCCTGACCTTGTGATCCGCCTGCCTCGGCCTCCCAAAGTGCTGGGATTATAGGCGTGAGCCACCACGCTCGGCCAAAAGTGCCCTTTAAGTCAACAGTCTCACCTTTCAGGGCAGGCAGATATGAGATATTACAAATATATTGTAACTCTGTGGAATTAAAGTTGACTTCAGAATACAAACTTCATGTACCAAAGTAGCATTAAGTTTTCTCTCTTCAGAAATGCAAATCAAAACCACAATGAGATACCATCTCACACTGGCCGGAATGGTTATTATTAAAAAGACAGACATGTATGTGGGACTTTCATTTATCAGACCCCAGGAACTCAAGCTTTCATGAGCCTCTGGGTGGACAAGTACCAGCCCTAATCCTAGGGATGGATGGAGTATCACAGGGAGCAGGCAGCCCAGCTATACACAACCTGGTGCAGGGTGGTGAGTTTCCTCACCTTTAAGTGTATGGACCATCAGGTTCTGGAAAAAAGACAAGTGCTATGTGTGTTCTACATCAACTTTATGGTGTTGGAGTGGAAAAATTGAGAATTAAATATCAGACCATCAGGACTCCATCTAAAAAAATTGAAATTAGCACCATTGCAAGTAATTACCACCTTGAAGTTAATCCCAGTGATGCTGGAAATATTGATGAGGTAGTAATTCAGAAGATGTTGAAAACAGTGGCTCAGTCACAGCAACTTGAAACAAACTGTCAGATATTTTAAAATGGTATTATTGACAGAAGTTGGCAAACTCATTAAAGATGCTCAACATGCCTTGTAAAGAACCATGGAAAAGTATATGTCCACCTGCAGATTGATCTTGTGCTACAGTTCTACATCTAATGTGATACTACCTATTTGTAGTAGGTGCTTGGCAGTTGGTGTGCCTGCTCCCAGCATTGGAGATATTTACCATGTGTTATTTACTGTGTACAAGAAGGAAGATCTGAATCTTCCTTCACAACTGACTCATAGACTTGCAGAGAAGTCCTGCAGAAATCTCACAAAAGCCCTGCTTATGTGTGAAGTAGGATATCACTAGAGACCTCATGGACATTAAAAGGATGATAAGAAAATATTATAAATAAGTCTAATCATATAAATTTGACAATTTAGATGAAATAGAGATTCCTTAAAAGCCACAAACTGCTGAACTCACTGAGAATATATATATAATATATAATTAATAAGTATATGTGTGTGTAACTTATATATTAAACCATTTCTATTGAAGAAATTGCATTACTAGTAAAGAGAGAAATCAGAAAGTCCTGAAAAAGAAAACTTTCTGTTCAGATGGTTTCACTGGCAGTGTAGAAAAGGCAAAATCTGCAAGATTGGTAAAGAAAAATTCCCTAGAGAAACCTGAGAAAAACAAGCAATGGGGAAAGGATTCCCTATTTAATAAATGGTGCTGGGAAAACTGGCTAGCCATATGTAGAAAGCTGAAACTGGATCCCTTCCTTACACCTTAGACAAAAATTAATTCAAGATGGATTAAAGACTTAAACGTTAGACCTAAAACCATAAAAACCCTAGACGAAAACCTAGGCATTACCATTCAGGACACAGGCATGGGCAAGGACTTCATGTCCAAAACACCAAAAGCAATGGCAACAAAAGACAAAATTGACAAATGGGATCTAATGAAACTAAAGAGCTTCTGCACAGCAAAAGAAACTACCATCAGAGTGAACAGGCAACCTACAGAATGGGAGAAAATTTTTGCAACCTACTCATCTGACAAAGGGCTAATATCCAGAATCTACAATGAACTCAAACAAATTTACAAGAAAAAAACAAACAACCCCATCAAAAAGTGGGCAAAGGACATGAACAGACACTTCTCAAAAGAAGACATTTATGCAGCCAAAAAACACATGAAAAAATGCTCACCATCACTGGCCATCAGAGAAATGCAAATCAAAACCACAATGAGATACCATCTCACACCAGTTAGAATGGCAATCATTAAAAAGTCAGGAAACAACAGGTGCTGGAGAGGATGTGGAGAAATAGGAACACTTTTACACTGTTGGTGGGACTGTAAACTAGTTCAACCATTGTGGAAGTCAGTGTGGCGATTCGTCAGGGATCTAGAACTAGAAATACCATTTAACCCAGCCATCCCATTACTGGGTATATACCCAAATGACTATAAATCATGCTGCTATAAAGACACATGCACACGTATGTTTATTGCGGCACTATTCACAATAGCAAAGACTTGGAACCAACCCAAATGTCCAACAATGATAGACTGGATTAAGAAAATGTGGCACATATACACCATGGAATACTATGCAGCCATAAAAAATGATGAGTTCATGTCCTTTGTAGGGACATGGATGAAATTGGAAATCATCATTCTCAGTAAACTATCGCAAGAACAAAAAACCAAACACCGCATATTCTCACTCATAGGTGGGAATTGAACAATGAGAACACCTGGACACAGGAAGGGGAACATCACACTCTGGGGACTGTTGTGGGGTGGGGGGAAGGGGGAGGGATAGCATTAGGAGATATACCTAATGCTAAATGATGAGTTAATGGGTGCAGCACACCAGCATGGCACATGTATACATATGTAACTAACCTGCACATTGTGCACATGTACCCTAAAACTTAAAGTATAATAATAATAAAATAAAAAAAAAAGAAAATCCCCTAGGCTAGGCGAACTTTTCTTTATTACTTGGTCTACCTCTAAGGTTTATCCAGTCAGGCTTTACAGTGCTGTAGTTACAGGAGAAGACCTGGAATGCTGGTCCCTGGTGGAGTAAAGGAAGGATCTGTCCACCCAGAGAGCTTAGCCCTTTTTATAGTCCATACTATGAATACTGAGGACCTTGGAATTCCTTTCTCAAGTGAGCCTGAGCTTGTTTCCAGGGTCTCCATGGGTCTCTTTCTGAGTTCATCCCTATACTCATGAGTTGTCCTCAGAAAGTGTAAACAGAGCTTGGACAGGGTTAGAGGTGTTCACACAAACATGCAGGGAGACCATTGCAGGGCAGAAGGGAGAAGAGAGTGAGAGGAGGGAGACCCAGGCCTCAGCTGGGAGCCAGGGACTGAAGACTGGCTCTCCTCATTAGACCCTTATGTTCTAGTGGGAAATTTCATGGGGTTTGAGAATTCTAAACTTGAACTTGAAAGTCATAAAGGCATATTTTTTAGGGTAGGAAGAGAAAATGCATTTTATTCAGTCATTTGTTAACTTGATGAATGGCTTTTAAATATCTAGGCATAGGGTAAATTGTATTCATTTGTACTCTTGTCTTGGGTCCCACAATGTAAGCACCAGGATGGGCTGGTGAGGGGGCTTTGTTTACTAACAAATTTTGAGCTCCTAGAATAGTCCCTGGCACAGTGGGCACTCAATAATAATTTTGAATGAATGTGTAGATGAATGAATGAGTTTAGTCTTCCTATGATCCCAAGAAGAATTCCAGATATAAAGAAAGTGGCCTAGTTGAGGGTGAAGAATGGGAGGAGGGAGAGGATCAGAAAAAATGACTATTGGGTACCAGGCTTACTACCTGGGTAACGAAATAATCTGTACAACAATACCCCCTACCCATGATGCGAGTTTACCTATATAGCAAACCTGCTCATATATCCCTAGACCTAAAATACAAGTTTTTTTTTAAATAAGAAAGAAAGTGATACGTGGACATAGAGTGTAGAATAATAGTCATTGGAGACTCAGAAGGTTGAGAGGAGAGAAGAGAGGTGAGGGTTGAGAAATTACTTAATGGGTACAATGTACACTATTTCACCTATAAATATGTTCACATAACAAAACTGCCTTTTTACTCCTTGAATTTATACAAATTATTTAAAAGGCAAATATAAGCATACTTTGTTAAAAAAAAGTGGTAATAAGAAGTCACTGACACTTGATAGAAGAATGAATATATAAAGGATGATTTGAGAAGGAAAATCCTTTAGGGTGTTAGACATAAGGAATACACTCTTATTTGCTCTGATGGACCGTGTAAAACTTAAATCTATGAGGCCATCTCAGAAGAGCCACCTGGGCCCCAGTGGACTGTCACAAGCTGTGTTTCAGGAATACCAATCTTAGTCATTTCCTTGGAACTTGTTAAACCTCTGCCGTGAGCCCCAACCTTGAAGTGATGCAGCAGTGACTCAGACAGCTTCCCTGCCCTCCAGGACTTTATTCAGTATCTGCCTTGTTTGCCAATGAGAGGCTGATTCTCAAAAGAAACTTTGGCTCAAATACGATACCTGAACAAAGAATCTCAGCATTGAAATAACCAATGGTATTCTTAGAAGAAAATAAATTTGAGAACGTAATGTAAGAAATTGTAGTAGTAGAACATGTTTGTCTCGTGCCGATAAAACTTCTCCATTTACCATTTGAATCTAATTGAAACAGCATTTTCAAAAATCCAAACTAGTTATGTTCCTGTAACACACAGTCATGGTTATTACTCAATTTCAAGATGAATTATTTTCAACCATTCACTATATCAAGGGGAAAATCCAGCCAACAAGCAATTTAATTATTTAGAAGAACATTGCAGCAACTAAACTTTTTCTGCAATTACCACATGAGTAAAACAGAAGGACAGAAAGTAATGTGTTAACTGTTTGCCATTAAAATGGCTCATTGAGTCTCTAGCAATCATGTGGTACAAATAGGACATTTATATAACATGCAAATACAGTGCCCAGAAAAAAATCAGCGGCAAACTTTCACACAGCTCATTGACTTATGGTCTTTAATGAGGAAGCTACAATGGAGCAATTATTTCACTGATAACACATTTATTATTGCTGTACTTTCCTCCTTAACTCTGTTAACTGTATTATTAAATAAATAGCAATACTCATGATTTCTTTTAAAATGCAACTAACTGCTATGTAAAGAACAGTGAAATACAATATATTTATAAAAAATGAATATTTGTTCACATTGTTTTTGAGTTAAAAAATCTGTCCCTTAAATAAGACAAGCAGACACAAGATACTGAAACCTGACATAAAAATAAGTTTTTATGTATATATTTACCCAATGTGCACAGCACAGAGCTATAGAATTGCTATTATTGATTATTCAGCAAAATAACATCTTTTGCCTTGATTGCACGTTTATAAAGGAAAATTGAAAAACTCATGTAGATTACAAAGCTATTACCATAACCATTCTACTATCAACATAGAACTATGAAAAATGCAATTTACAAAGTGCTAAGTACACTTGTACACTGTACCCTATTATACTTGTATTAAAGTTATTGGAGAAAACGAAAGAAAAATTATTCTAAAATTGGAAAAAGGAAAGAAAAATTTCCATAAAAATAAAATTTTGATATGTAAATGGGATTAGTAGCATAGTGAGTAAGTTAATAATTTTCCAATTTTAATTATTATCCAGAGTTTGCTCTTCAGTTGACTATATGCTTTCCGTGTGTGTATGTGTGTGTGGTTTATTGCTATAGCATTGTATGTATACAATCATCATTATATATCCTTAACAGACATAGAAATATTAGAAGAACGTAATCACTTTTTCTTATGTTCGGCTTCCTTAACTTATCTTTAAATATGCCCATGACATTTTTAAATTTATGTTATTATCATTTTTATCTGTAATATATCTTTTTTCTTCTTCTTTTTTTTTTTACAGGATCTTGCTCTGTTGCCCAGGTTGGAGTGGAGTGGCACAATCTTGGTTCACTGCAACCTCCACCTCCTGGGCTCAAGTGATCCTCCCAACTGAGCCTCTCAAATAGCCAGGACTACAGGCATATGCCACCATGCTTGGCTAATTTTGTATTTTTTTGTAGAGACAGGGTTTCTCCATGTTACCCAGTCTGGTCTCAAACTCCTGGGCTCAAGTGATCCACCCACCTTCACCTTCCAAAGTGCTGGGATTACAGGCATAAGCCACCATGCCTGGACTATTTTTATCTCTAACATTTTATTTTTCTCATAGTCTTCCTTTTATTGCAACCATTTGCAATATAATCAAAGCAATATTTTTGCTTTTTATCACCTATGGATATTAATTCTTCTTATGTTTTCTTCTATTTGGAGTATTGCCTCTTTTTCTTCTGTTTTTTTCTCTGTTTTTTGAATTTTTTCTCTGACCTTCATGTTAAATACTTTCTCAAATGCTTAATCATCCTAGGCTCTTAGGAACATACATCAAGTTGATATTTGGCAACTCTCCATGTGATTTTGTCTGTGGGGCATACGGTGTGGTAGTCATGATGGTGGTGGGGCAGTAGTGCCTGTCAACTGATACACTTCATTGTAGATTGATCAGAAGGAAACCCAGGCCATTTATTTGTGGGATTGCCAAAGGTCAATTGCTGTCAGTCTTGGATTCTTTAATCTCCCATTCAAGTTTGCTGTTATAAAGCTGACTTTGGGGTTTAGGATTTCAATAGAGAGAGAGAGCTGGGGACTCAACTTTCAGCAGACAGATTTTCTCTTAATCCGTTATTTTCAGTATCGGAACGTCACCCCCAGCCTTCCTTGTACCTCGTATTCTCAAGGCCCATTGCTTTTTCAGTTAAGACCTTGGGAGAGTAAACATCCAGGCTTCTTCCAGAGTGGAGAAGGGACAGGTCCTTGGGGTTCTAGGAAAGACAAGGAGATCTAGATTTCTCACTGCTCCTTAATCAAACTTTCAAGTACGTTTTGTGTTTTTCAGTTCCCTCTGACTTTCCTGACTTCAGAAGTACCTGATGTAATAAATATGTGTGTATCTGAGGGTGAGATGGGGCTGTGGCGAGAGTTATCTTGCTTATTTTTGGCAATTCATACCCAACCACCACCAGCAGCTCACATGTTATTGTGTCTTCTCTATTATGTCAGTTAAATTACTTTCTACTTTTATTTATCCTCCATTCTACTTTTCCCATTCTCTCTCTCTTATTTTATGGATTTCTTGCACTTTAATGGGATATAGAAATCTCAGAAATAGTTATAGTAATAGTGGTAATATGCTATTTCTAAAAGCTGAATAGGGAGTGATGAGAAATCAGGAAAAATCAACAAAGAAGGGCGGTGGATTGGGTGGTCTGATGGCCTGTGCCATCAGATCTCTTTAAATAAAGAGATTTTCCTTGTGGGGGTTTGTGAAAAGGGAGGATAAATAATCCAGCAATAAGCATTAAGAACAGCTAACCCTCTTCCAGGCCCTGCAGTACTTGAGTTGTGAGCAAAAGAAGCAGCTATCACTAAGAGGGTTACCAAAGAAACAATCTCCTTGAGGTGGGCCAGGTGCCAATGAGCTCTGGAGGTGAAGGAAATTCAATAAAAAAGAGGCTGAGGAAGTTGGGAATTTTGTCAATGCCACGTGAAGTGTTCCAGAAGGCATAATGGAAAGGCTTGGGAGCTTGGTAAAGAGTAAAAATTTGGCTTAGGTTATGAACGTTCAGAGTCCTGTGAGGAAAATATCCTAGTGCTAATGGATGACTTGAGTTGTTTGGACAACCAGCAGTGACCTAGATAGTGATGGGTGTAAGAATTAAAGGGCTTGTCCTGGTGGTCCATGGAAAAGATGAGTGATCACTTTTAACAAGAGGAGCCTTCTCAGGACTGGCCTTTTGTGTGATTGGGATTGGTGAGACAGGTGGTGGTGTGGCTACAGGGACTAAGCCAAGAGTATCAGGGGCCCGGGGTGGAATCTCTCATGTTTAGGAGCATATTGGGCTCTATGGCCTTCTTTATAGATTGAAGTAAATGATGTGGTTTACCCAAGCTCACCACGAACTCTAAGGCCTCCATCCACCTAACTGTGACCTAAATCTGCCATCAGTGATATATGCAACCACAGAAAGCATATCTGGGCTTTATTTTCCTCACCTATAAAATGAAGGCGTTGGCCTACTTCAGTGCTTCTCAAACTTTTCCACCACACAGCTCCTGGAGAAACCTGCAGGGATGGCCTGAATAAACAGCATTTATCACATTGTAGCTTAACATTCAATGTGAAGTTAAATGGGAAATAATATTAGCCCTTGCAATGTGATCATTTCCTGACATATTAATTAGGTTTTACTTTTCTGCTGTAGAGAACCATGCCAAGTTAGAGCTATAAATGTTGTGCTTCCTGTATTTTTTCTCTTTTGTTTCATGGAGGTTGTCAGATCTGTGTTTTTTTTCTATTTCATGTTTTTTTTTTCATGGTGTGAGTGAGAAGCTGATGAATGTTATTCATTCTGCCTATCTGTGGAAGTCTGAACTCATGCAGAAGCCTATTGTATGTGTAGAATTGGATAATGCAATGGAAAAAGCATGGGCCATGAGAGAGATGGCGTATTTCCCCTCAATCTGTGAGAAAGATAGAGTTTGGGAGCCTGTGTATAGGGAAGACTTAGGCCTCATTCCTGGTTGCACCCAGGAAAGTCTGTGGTGCCACCAAAAGCTTTACCTTGATCTGGAGGCTCCAGAATCAGAGATTTCCACATCTGAGCTTAACTCTGTTGCAGCAGATTTGTTAGTTTTCAGAGACCCCAGGTCCTTGAACAGAGTATCAGCAACAATGGAGTGAAGATAAGACATCCTTATCCCATTGGAGGGACTTCATGGAGGACTCTCAGATTCTCGTACAACCCTAGAAGGAACTGTCCTGCCTGGCTATTGTTCAAATTCACCTTTGAGCCAGCTTAGCAGGTGGTGTTAAGAGTCATGTTTTACCCTATGAAAACTGTGTTGGCCTCCTTTCCTTCATTGGAGAAATGAAAAAGATAGACCTGCATGATTTTTATGGTCACATCCAGCCTTAAAATAAAATGTAATTCTTTTTTTATCAGACAAGTGATCCTACTCTAAGAATTCCTTCCTGCCCCATCTCCCAACCAGTCCCTAACCCCAAGCCCACTCCCTGTACTAACACAAGCAGTTTCACTAAGCCGTTGCACTCTAAGTGAGAGAGAAATATATTCTTTGCCAGTCCTTCTTGATGCTCTTGTATGTTGGGGTACTGGATTCATTCTGACCATTAAATTAGGAAACGTTGAGTAATTTCTTTGTTCTTCCTCCTTGAAGAGCCAACTTCAGGAAATATGGTAAAAATAGTAAGCTTCTTCTTTTTTTTTTTTTAAAGTATTCTTAATGAAAAAGAAACATGATTTAAACCTATGCAGCTCAGTAACATTTTTAAAAATCTGAAAAAAGTAAGACTGTAAAATATGTAAGAAGTGTAAGTTTAAGTTTTAGTAAACAGTACATTAAAATATATTTTTTCTTAAGGAAAATATCCTAAAAGCAATTATTTGCTCCTTTGTCTACTTCAGAAAAGGTAATTTCCCAACCCTTAATGGCAAAAGCATTTATACTTTTGAAGAGAATGAAAGGAAGCAGGGAACTGACACCTCCTTCATTAGTCTATCTGGTTTGTTCTCCATTGCCTTTTCCCCATATAAACCAGAAATATGACAGTCATTACTCCACAACAATCAAAATACCTCTTCATGAATCCTTGAGCACATGGAAGCTCCTGCAAATAGAGTTTCCTCTATTAGCAATAATATGTGGCAAAGTTAGGGCTTAAGTCCCCATCTTAACACAAATGCCATAACTGTTATACAGTGCTACAGTTGGTAAGCAATGGCATTTACTAAAGATTACATCAAATAATGGTTAAGATTTTAGACTGACAGACCAAAGTTCAAGTTTCAGCCTTGTTACACACTAAAAGAAGTTCTTGGGATTCCCAGGCAAGAGAGCCAAATAGGAACAGCTCTGGTTTGTAGCTCCTAGCAAGACCAATACAGACGGCAGGTGATTTCTGCATTTCTAACTGAGATACTTGGCTCATCTCATTGGGACTGGTTAGACAGTGGGTGCAATGCTTATTTTGCCATTAAGCAGTGGTCAGCCTTTAAATAAATGGGAAGTTGAGACTGCTGTTGAACAGTATGAACATGAACATGGCCCAATGACTTTTGGAAAACACACACACACACTCACACAAATATACAGATTCCCACATTTTTTGGATGGGGCAGTAAAGAAAATATTGTCCGTCACTTGGAAGAAAATGCCATAGCTGGACTTCCCAATGATGCTAAGTGGTCCTCTGGCTGACTGACACACAAGAAGCTTTGAAGGCAATGCTTGCTATTGAGGAGACACGTTTAGAGTGAGTGTCAAATGGCTGGCTATTTGAATAAAAAAGGGTGGCTAAGAGGGGTTGCTGCCACTGTTAGCGTGCCACTACTCTTATAACCTAGAGAGAAATAGGGAGGCTCTTCTCAGTCTGTCCCTTGTTTCTGTGTCACTGACGTTAAGGGAAATCAAAGAGCTTGGGTTTTTTTCTCCGGCATTCTACTCCCACAGTTCTTTTCCTTCCTTAGCATCTCAGACTATCTGGCCCTTACAGCCTTTCCGTTAAGAAGCATGAGGAGGGCTTTAGTCAGGCAGAATGTTTTAGAGGTCCTCAGTCTGTGTTGCCTCAGAGAGGCTGATTTCCTTTTTATTTCATCGGGGGAGAAGTATTTATTCTCCCTATGAGTACAAGCAATGCATGGTACAAACGGGAGGCCATCCCTCTCCCCCACCACAGCAACAGTTCAGAACCACACAGTGGCCTTGCCCTCACTCCATTCTGCCAACTTACAAACTATTCTCTAAAATTTATTTCCATCTTATCATATCCTAAGAATGATATTGAACACCACCCAGATAAAAATTTGAGGATGTCTCAGTCATGGTGTTTCGCCTTCTGACTGCAATCTCAGACTGTCCTGAGAAACATCTTTCTCCTAGATGAAACCCCTTTGACTGGTCTAACACTAATACCACTCTTGGGTTGGACTTTTACAACATCGCCTTTGCTTTATCATAGGGAGCCAGCTTGTACTGTGAATAATGTAATAATACTACTACTTGATCAAAGCCTTATACTCTCAGGCATGTTGCTAACCGCTTTATATACATTACATTATTTAAGTCTCAGAATAAAATAACTATTATTATCTCTATTTTATAGATGAGAAAATGTAAGCACAGTGCTAAATGAGTAAAGGGTTAATACACCTTTTAAAACCACTGTTATAATTATAAAGAATGATTTTATAATGTTCTGATGCCATTTGGTCCAATATATGTATGAAATCAGCATTCCAATGTGGAAGACAGGCACATCACTGTATAGATTTAAAAACTCTTTGAAAGGGCTGCAATGAAAATATTCACAGCTGCTAAGGCCTAAATGTTTGTGTCTCCCCAAATTCATATGTTGAAATTCTAATCCTCAAGGTGATGGTATTAAGAGGTAGTATCTTTGGGAGATGATTTGATCATGAGGGAAGAAGTCTCATGCATAAAAATAGTGCCCTTATAAAAAAGGCCCAAGGGAACTTGTTCACCCTGCCCACCAAGTGAGGGGACCCATCGAGACAGTGCTATCTGTGAACCAGGAAATAGGTCTTCACCAGACATCAAATCTGTATTCTGTGCTTCCCAATCTCCAGAACTGTGAAAAATAAATTCCTACTGTTTATAAGCTACTCAGTCTATGGTATTTTGTTATAGCAGCCTGAATGGGTCAAGATAATATATAGTGTGATTATATCATGGAAGAAGGTCTGATGACTCTGTGGTTCAGACAGTGTGTGGGGCCTGGGGGAGGAAATTGCGAGAAGCTGTCCTCCCTTATTTGTAAAAGTATGGGGCAGTTTGGCTTTCATAATAATTTGAGGGAAATACTATCATTTGGTTTATAGAACCAAAGATGCTACATTCTCACACAACTAGAGCAGGGTGTCACAATAAATCATCTTATCCAAAATGCCATGTTGTGTAAATAGCAAGTTTTTGATTTGTTCTCTTTTCTCTGAATGACTGAGGGAAGTGTGTTTTAACCTCCTAGAATGATGGTGGATTTGCCCATTTCTTTTTGTACTTCTGGTAATTTTTCCTTTCTCTTTATGTTGAGACATGCTATTAGATGAATACAAATTTAGAATAGTTCCTTCTTTCTGGTGAATTGAGTCATTATATAACGACATGTTCCTTTTGATCACCAGTAATGCTTTTCCTTAAAGTCTGTTCTGCTCATTTTAATATAGGCACAAAAGCTTTTTGTTCTTGGTTAGTGTTTGCGAAGTATGAGTCTTTTGTGGCAGGTGCACACAAGTTTTTTTAAATAAACTTTTAGGATAGTTTTAGATTGACCAAATTATTTCAAAGATAATACAAACAGTCCCTATAGACCCTATATCCAATTTCCTCTGTGATTCACATGCCATGTTAGTGTGGCATATTTGTTTCGATTAACGAATCAATATTGATATCATATAATTAATATCTACAGTCTATATTTCCTTAGTTTTTACCTAATGTCCTTTTTCAGTTCCAGGACATTGTACAGGGTAACACAATACATTTTGTTGTCATGTCTCCTTAGGCTTCTCTTGACTGTGACAACATGAGAGCTTCCCAGACTTTCCTGGTTTGTTCGTTTGTTTTTGTTTTTGTTTTTTAAATGACCTTGGCAGTTTGAGCAGTACTTGTCAGGTATTTTGTAGAATATTCCTCAGTTGGGATTTGTGTGATGCTTTCCTTATGATTGGATTGGTGTTAGATATTTTCTAGAAGACCACACAGATGAAGTCATATCATATCATCACATCATTTCAAGTGTATATACTATCAAAATGACTTATCACTGTTGATGTTGACCTTGATCACTTGGCTAGGTTCTGTTCATCAGCCTTCACTTCTCCACTGTGAAGTTGCCCTGTCTCTCCCTATCTCCTGCCTTTTCCATACTGTACTCCCTAAAGGGTTATTCTTCACAGCCTACCCTTCAGGAGTGGGAAGTTATATTTGCCTCCTTAAACACAGAATATGTCATTAATTTATTTATTCAATTATTATTTACATCAGTATGGACTCATGGATATTTATTTTATACTTTGGGTTCTGATCCAACCTACTTGATTTTGTTGCTCAAATTGTTCTTTTGACATAATACTGTCTGTGTGCTTACGTTTTTAAAAGAACTTCATTACTTTCTGTCACTTTAAGATACTCCAGCCTCATTCTGTGTATTTCCTGCCCCACTTTAAGAGGAACTCATTTCTCCAAGCATCACTTTCTTTTATTGGAGGGTACTATTAGAAACCAAGATCTGGGTACTAGGTGTGCTTGTTGCTACTAGAGTATTTGTTGCCTATAGGTCCTCTCAGCAGACAGAGCAAGGAAATACATGTGTGTATATCAGCCTGTGTATTGCTTATATCTATAAATATTTATATGTGGCCATATATATGTATATTAAGCTAAGCATGAGTTTATACCGATGTCTCCAACTCTAATATATTACTATACACACCATTCTAGCCTCTTCCTCTAGTTTATCTGTAAACTCCCTTGCCAACAGTAGGAAACCAGGATCCCACCATCTACCAACCATTTAACTGTCCTGTTCCAGTATAATTACATAGTAGCATCAGAATTATTAACTCATACTCCCATGGTGGGGAGGACCTTTATCAACTAGAATGCAATGCTTATGTGCAGTTTTTTTTTTCCTTTAGTTTTATAGACTCTACTCATTTCCAAAGTTACTTAGGTAAGCACCTTTTCCTCCACCCCCTTCACTGTGGTTGTTTTATACATTTGCACAACAGTTAGATTCTTTGGTCATATACCACATTTCATCCTGGGATTTCCTAATCTACTAAGTTATTTTGAAAATTTGTATACATTAATATTTTCTCTTTGTGCTGTAAAGTTCTGTGGGTTTTGATCAATGCATAGTGTCATGTATCCACCATTACATGACAGAATAGTTACACTACTCTAAAAAAAAAATGCCCATGCTTCAACTCTTCAGCCTTATTGACCTCCCCCTGAACCTCTGATAACCACTGACCTTTTGACCATTATAGTTTTCTTTGTCCAGAATGTTATATAATTATAATCATACAGTATATAACCTTACAACTGTTTTTTTTTCGTTTAGTTATGTACATTTAAGGTTTATTCATTTGTTTTTGTGGCTTGATAGCTATTAACAATTATAGTTCATTTTAAAAGTTTTGGTTGTCCTAGAGTATGCCATATACATTTTGACTAATCTAAATTTACCTTCAAATAACATTATACCACCTCACATCTCTTATGACATTATTGTCATTCATTTCACTTATCTATGTGTCATAATTATCTAATACATTGCTACTATGACTATCTTACACAATTATCTATCAGTAAATTAAGAATACAAAGATTTTATTTTACCATTTTTTCATCGCTTTTCTTCATGTAAGAAAATTTCTGATCTATATCATTTTCCTTCTTCCTGAAGAATTCCTTTTAGGGCAAATTTATTGTTAATACATTTCCTTAATTTATTTCTCGTTCACTTTTGAAAATTATCACTGAATATAGAATTTAGGTTGATAAAATTTTTTCTAAAAACGTTAAGTATTTCACTCTACTCTCTTCTTCCTTTTCCTTGCATGGTTTCTGATGAGAAGTTTCCAGTGATTCTTATTTTCTTGCCTGTATAGATAAGGCTTTTTTCTCTGGCATCTTTCAAGATATTTTTGTTTTCTGTCCTTTGCAGTTGGAAGGTGTTATGCCTAAGTGTAGACTTTTTGGTATTTATCCTGCTTGATGTTCTCTGAGATTTCTGGATCTGTGGTTTGGTGTCTGCCATTTATTTTGAAAAGTTTTCAGCCATAATTACTTCAATTTTTTTTCTGCCCCATTATTTTCTATCCTTCTGGTGTTCCAATTATTCATATGTTAAATCTTTGGAAATCATGCCAAAGTTCTTGGATGTTCTGTTATTTTTTTCCATTGTTTTCTGTCACTGAATTTCAGTTTGGAAGGATTTACTGACATATCTGTAAGCCCACTGATTGTTTTCCTCTACTTTCTCCAGTCTACTGATGAGCTCATCAGAGGCATTCACTTATTTTACAACATTTTTGATCTCTAGTATTTTGTTTTGATTATTTCTTAGAGTTTCAAATCTCTCTGTTTACATTAGCTCTCCATTCTTTTATGTCTACTTTTCTTTAGAGGCCTAAAATATTAATCATATTTATTTTAAATGGTCTCTGACAATTTCAACATGTGCATCATCTCTGAGTATAGTTCTGATGTTTACTCTGTCTCTTCATGCAGTTTGTTTCTGTCTTTTAGCATACCTTGTGATTTTTTTGTTGAATGTTGAACATGATGTACTTGGTAACAGGAAGTAGGTAAGTAGGACTTTAGTTTGATAGCTTATGTTAATCTATCTAGGAGTCAGTTGAGCTTACTATTTACAGTATCTGTAGGTGCTTCAAATTCCTCTAGTGTCCTTGTCTCCCTTCTTCCTCAATTGTCTTTGGATTTCCCTGAGAACTCCTTCTTAGAGTCTATGACTTGCAGCTATTCTAGCCATAATCCACTGTTATCACACTGGAACTCTGTGGGTGTGGTGGCAAGGGAGGGAAAGTATTCTTAAATCTTGTAGTTAAATTTCAGCCCTTTAGTAGTCCTGCTGCGTTAGGCTGTGATCTTCACAAGTGTTTTTAGCTTCCCTCCCTTCTTCTTTTTCTTGGGTGAGACAGGAAAGCTAGAGGGCACTGAAGTGAGAGAAATACTTTTCCCCATGTGACATATGGTCTTCATCTCTGGTAAAGTCTTTTCACCTTAAAAGTAAGTCTGTTGTGGAGAATGATCTGGGTATATTTTACAATGGTTATCCTTCCCTTCCTCCTGCCAGAACCACAGGGTATCTTCTCAGCTCTTCATCATTAGAGCCTGATGTGGTTTCTGCAGGTAAAACCCATGAAAGTGTGTTGAATACTCTGTATAAAGGTGTATAAGACTGCAGGTCCACAAGTTTCTCAGTCTCATTCTGGTCCACACTCAGCCTCCAAAATTGTGTCAAAACTACCATTTAAATGTTTCTACCCATTTATGGTTCTAGCAGTGTCTGGAGCCAATCTCAGCTGTGACTTTCTGGATTCACCTATCTCTCCAGATTACCCAGTGTCAGTTAGCCCTGTGACTCCATCTCTCCAATGGATCCAAGAATAGTCATTAAGTTTTAGATCAGCTTTTTTGTTGTTGCGGAGATAGGAGTAGGTAGGTATTTTGAATTCTTTTAATATCAATATTTCTCTAACTTATGTTTAAGGATTTTCTTTTCTAAACATCATATAGTTACTTATAATAATCTGGAGTATTTATCTACTCATATTTAATATAATTACCAATATGTTTGTACTTAAATCTACCATTTTATTATGGATTTTTATTGCTCTTGCCTTTTCTAGGTTCTTTTGGTCCTCTTTTCTTCCTTTAGAAGTTTTATGCTTTATATTGCTGGGTAAATTTGGTAGTGCTTTCTTAAGGAATTTTGTGTTTCTATTCACTGGCCTTAATATTATTCTTATTATTTTTGGAGTTTTGGGGTCAGATTTTAGTATTAAGGCTGTTCAGTCTTCATAAAATGAGTTTGGGAAATGTTCCCCTTCATTTCTTTTCTTTTCTTTTTTTTTTTTTTTTGAGACGGAGTCTCGATCTTTCACCCAGGCTGGACTGCAGTGGCGCTATCTAGGCTCACTGCAAGCTCCGCACGCCATTCTCCTGCCTCAGCCTCCAGAGTAGCTGGGACTACAGGCACCCGCCACCACACCTGGCTAATTTTTTGTATTTTTAGTAGAGACGGGGTTTCACCATGTTAGCCAGGATGGTCTCAATCTCCTGACCTCATGATCCTCCCGCCTCAGCCTCCCAAAGTGCTGGGATTACAAGTGTGAGCCACGGCACCTGGCCTCCCTTCATTTCTTGAAAGAGTTTGCTATAAGATTGGTTTTATTTCTGCCTTAACTGTTGATAGAACTCCCCTATGAAGCATCATAGGAAAATTTTATATTATTACAAATTCAATGTTTTCAGTAGATATAAGGTTATTTAGATTTTGTTATCATTTCTTTTAGTCATTTTAATAAGGGTGCTTTTCAAAGAATTGTCAAATATATTCACAAAACATCTAGTACTAACTTTTTATTATACTGTTGAATCTCTGTAGAATGTATAGAGATTAATAAACAAACCTACAATGATTCCATAGTGTTTTCTATGTTTAAAATCATATCTTCCCTGAAAACATTTGCTTCTTTCTTTTTAATATTTATGCCTTTTATTTATTTTTATTGCCTTATGGAACTGGCTATGAGTTCCAGGACAATGTTTCACAGCCGCCTTTTTGCTGTTTTTCATACATAGTATCTTGTCTCCTCATTTATCTGTTGATTCCTATTTGTTTGTTGGATATTTATATTTGCCAAGTTCAAAAAGTAAAAGCCAAGTTAAAATATTAATGTGAAAAATAAATTTTTTTAAATAGCATGTTTGAAAAGAACCAGAGAGAACTAATATATATAATTGAATTTAAGAAATAAATAATAAAAGACAGAAAAAATAAAATTAAATTTAGATTAGAAAATCAAAGATGTCAAGGACACAATAAGTGTACAAGAAACTCAAGTTCCAAAAGGGGAACAGAAAGAGAATAAGGAAGAGCCAGTATTTGAAGAGCTATGGGCTGAAACTTTTCCAGACAAAAGTGATAAAACCACAAATCCTAGAAGCATAAATTCCAAGCAACAGGATAAACATAAAAATGCCCACACCTAAACACATCACATCGAAACTACAGAATATCAAAGGTAAAGAAAATATAAAAGTTTAAAACAGTGACAATTGGACTAGAGCTGACTTCCCACAAATAACCAGGTTTATAAGTGAGAGAGCCAAATAAGTGTTCTGATTTCCTCCCTCTATTAGATGGGAATCTAAATGTACTACTTACATGTGGTAAATAATAAAATTCAATGTTTTCAACAGATATACAATTACTTAGATTTTTCTACCATTTCTTTCAGTAGTTTTTATAATTCTTTTCAAAGAATTATCAAATGTATTTACTAAAACTTCCAATGGTAACTTACTTTAAAACCTATGTAGGATGTACAGTGATCAAAAAACAAATCTTAAAATAGTGGTAAATAATGAATCAACAACTAGAATTATGAGCATCCCACTATCTGAATATTGATTGGTAGAGGAGAGGGACAAGAGGAGGCATAATATATGTCCGTTGATTTTATTGTTGCTAATACTCAGAAACTAGTAGCTATTAAATTAATAAAGAGGACAATAATAATAAAATTTAAAATATATCTACATAAATAACAAAAAGTACAAACTTCTAAATATCAGAAGTAATAAAACTGAAAAAGAAAACAGAACACGTAATAAAAGTACTTTAATATAATATATAGAAAAAAGTAAAAATTAAGATATTTGTTGACATGTGCATATTAGCACATATCAATGAGCTTTAGTCACTAATTACCAGAAAAATATTTTACATTTGGATTACAAAGCAAATCCCAATTATTTTCTATGTACCAGAGACACCAAGTATTTAGAAAATGCTTTTTTAAAGAAAAGTTTGGGGACATGGTAATGAAAACTTAGTTAATTCAACCATATGCCATGAAAAAAAAATGAAAGCTGGGCAAAACTTTAAAAAACATTTATATGTAATGTGCTAAGAGACAGCGAAAAATTCTAACCTGATACTCAAGAAAAGATGGAAACAGAGAATTCAGTGCTGCTTCTAAACAAAGGGAGTTTGCTGATCCAAGTGAGTGAGAGGCTATGGTGTGCATTTAGTGACTTCATGTGACTTAGAGAATAGAAGTCAGAGTCCAGGGCTGCTGTGGTTGAATGTGTCCCTAGCGTTCATGTGTTGAACACTTAATCCCCAGTGCAACAGTGTTAGAAAGTGGGGCCTAATGGGAGGTGTCTAGATCATGAGTGCACCACCCTCATGAATGGATGAATACCACTATAGAAAGGGCTTTGAGAGCGGGTACTCTTTCTTCCACTCTTCTGCAATGTGAGCCCACAAAGTTCAATCCCTTTTGCCCTTCTGCCTTCCACCATGTGAGGATGCAGTAAGAACACCCTCACCAGTTGCCGGTGCCTTAGTCTTGGACTTCTCAGCCTCCAGAGAGAATAAATTTCTGTTCTTTATAAATTGCCCCATCTTGGTTATTTTGTTATAGCAGCACAAACGGACTAAGACAAGCACCTACGAAAGGGTGAAACATGGTAAAGCACTTGCCACTTTGGGATGTGAGTCCTATGAACAGTACCCTAGGAGTACAGGTGAACTTAAAGAGGAACAGCCCTTGTGTGGACTTCAGCTCCATTAGAGCCATCTAAAAGGACCCAGAATATCATGAAAAAGGTGTTTTCATAAACTTGGCATCAAATTTGTCAGCCAAATCTTATCTGAACTGACAATAGCTGTCAGTTAGATCTCAGCACTTCTACCAGTCACTCAAACTGTTGAATTTTCATTTTATTATTTTGTAGTTTTACTATTTAAGTTTTAATCACACTGTGAAAATGTCAAAAGGTATTAAGGTATTACCCCATGTGTAACAATAATTTTGTGGGGGATAACCTGGTACAATCTTTCTGGATGGGATTTTGATATAACTGTCATACACACACACACACGAATCATATCCTGCCATGGCAATAGCCTTTCTAGAACTTTATCTTACACACAGAGTTGTGTATACAGAGGGCATTTATTGCAGTGCTATTTGCAATAGCTTAAAGTAATCTAATGTCAATCATTATGTGACAAACTAATCAACTATGATGATGCTATACAATTTAGTAGCAAGGCAGCACTTTTTAAATGAATGAAGCAGCTCCATATGTGCAACTATGCCCTGTACATATATAGTAACTAGAAAGTAATCAAGTAAATTTTAATATGTTAATTGCAGAAGGTCTCCAAGGGATGTATTATTAGGTGAAAATGGAAGAAATTATTCTCTGGATAGAATTTGTCTTTCTATATCCTTGACCTTTCCATAACTTCAAAATAAAAATCCTGTCCCGTGGAGAACTGAGGAAAAAGCCTGACCAACACATGGAGGTTCTTGGGACAAAGTAGTAAGGTTCTTCTTAAGAGCATGAGAGCAGCTGGCATTATATCCCCAATGTGTAGACAATTGAGCCCAGTAAGAATTAGGTTAAAAAGTGAAAATATACTGAAAAGCAAAATATGTTTAAAAACTGTGCAGTAGTCTCTGGGGGAATGAGACTCTCAGCTATGGTTGGCAGATAAAATCAAAATGATGCCTATTGAAATTCATATATGTATTTATTGTCAAAGGCTGATAAGATATTTGGTTTATATTGCATACATTTTACACAATCAAACAAACCTACATGTATGCATATAAATATGTTTTACATAAATGTCTATATACATATATACATACATATATAATGCCTATGTACATATTATTTATGAAGATTACTGAGATTTTTCATAACTGGATAGGGTCTGATTGACTTGTAATGATGGCTGTTACACTAATTTAATGTAAGCTAATATCAAATATAAATGAGTTATTAAAATGTCATTTGTCCGAATTTTTTCCATGCTTATAAAGTAGTCCATTAATATTAAAAGAATAGCAAAAATATAATTTCCTAACTCTAAATTTCCCAATTGAAAATTTGAAAAATGCCAATATAAGCAGGAGTTTTCTTAGGAAAAGTACAGGGTTCAATATCAGTTTTTTTTTTTTTTTTTTTGTAATTTCTTTTCTATCCTCAAGGTCTGATTCTTAGTGGGCAGAGACTGCAATCCAGCACAGAAAATAGCTAGATTATGTTTCTCCTACAAGAATGAGTGCAAATGTCTGTTTTCTCTTTACTTTAAGAAACTGTTGACAGGAGATAAATGTTTTAAGGATGTTAACACATGGTAATACACCAGGCCAGAAATCTATTGATTCTTTCTGTGATCAGCATTTGAAGAAAACTAAATTATTTTAGTTATAAATTTTTTGACAATAACTAGAAGTTCACATACTGTATTGGCCAGGAGGCCTATGTTTGCAAAGGTTGCCAGATACCTCTCATGAGTCACTGCAAAGTTATTTACCCTTATTTCAGTTTTCATGAGCCTGACAATTTCACCCAGGTGCATTCAGAAGGTGCCTCACCTCTGGTGACCTGCATGCTCTCTTCTAGCCCTGAAGCTCCTTTAACTCTATGGTGTGGGATGCCCATGTCTATACTGTTGCATGCGCAACTTGGAGTCCAGGGAAATTAATGCCTGGTGGGGCTACCCCTTGACCAATGGAGAAGGAAGCCAATGGATAAATGCTTCCTGCTTTCTGCTCAGAGGTGGGCAGTCTGGCAAAACACTTAATAAGGTGACTCAGAAGCTCTTGGCTGGATTGAGCATGGGCTGTTTCCTATAGAGGAGGCCAGGTTCATTCTGCATCCTAATTTTACCCCTTCCTCTCCTCCCCCACTCCACCTCTTATCCTGCACTCCTGTTCCCTGGGATTACTTTCCAATTAAAATACCTGGGAGCCCTTATCTCAGGCTCTGATTTCAGGAAAACTCAAGCAAAGAAACAAGTAAAATAGCACAATTATTGGTTTGTGTAACTAATGTTGGCATGTTGCAAATGATCTCAGGAATGGCCTGTTCCAGGGCTGAAATGCTCCAGTAATTCTCATTCTCCTTTTCTGTCTTTCATTTCTCTTCTTTGCTCTGTGAAGGTCTCATTTGCTTCTCCAGTAGCAATGTCTCCCAAGAACAACAGGAGCTTCTGATAGTCTTGGCTTTGTATTTCAAAGGTCCCTCTCCCCCTTTCCCAGAGATCCAGCTCAAGGACTTTCACTGGTGTGAGTAGGGCCAGGTGTCCTATCATAATCACAGAGGCTGAGAAAACTGAGCACCTCCATAGCCTAGTATGGGACCGGGAGGTAGTGGGTACTATTTTCAGAAGTTGACTATGACGACAATTTTAAAAACTGTATATGAGTATTATGTTTTATATTAGCAGATATTGAGAAATTATCAGGCTTTTGATATCCTAAATTTTTAGGGCAACATCTGCTATGTGTTACTACATGGCCCTCATAACTTGGCAGACTTATACCCTAAACATACAATATGGCAATGTGTTAGTCAGGGTTCTCCAGGGGGACAGAACTAATAGGATACACATATATATGAAAGGGAGTTTATTAAGGAGAATTGGCTCACATGACCACAAGGCGAAGTCCCACTACAGGCTGTCTGCAAGTTGAGGAAGAAAGAAGCCAGTAGTGGTTCAGTCCAAATCCAAAAACCTCAAAAATAGGGAAACTGAGAGTGTAGCCTTAGTCTGTGGCTGAAGGTCTGAGAATGCTTGGCAGACTACTCGTGTAAGTCCAAGAGTCCGAAGGCCGAAGAACCTGGAGTCTGACATCTAAGGGCAGGAGGAACAGATGGAAGCATCCAACACAGTAGAAAGATGAAAGCCAGAAGACTCAGCGAGCCAGTTTATCCCACCTTCTTCTGCTTGCTTTGTTCTAGCTTCACTGACAGCTGATTGGATGGTGCCCGCTCACATTGAAGGTGGGTCTTCCCCCCATCCACTGGCTCAAATGTTAATCTTCTCTGGCAATGCTCTCACAGACACACCCAGAAACAATACTTTACCAGCTATTTAGGCATCTTTCAATCCAATCAAGTTGACACCTAATACTAACCATCACAGCCAAAATAAACAAACAGATAAGAAAACAGTCCTCATATGGGCTGTTAGTCATAGCTTCTGTCAACGTGTCTTGCTAGTCCATCGTAAACTCAACATGTGGGCTTGTTCCACACACCTATCTTGATTCCTGCCTTAACTGACTGTACATCTCCCTGAGCTCCAGGTTTATGTTCAGCAGTACTCACCCTGAAGATCCTGCTTAAAAGTGATTCAATCAAAAGGGTTGACGCTGCCTGAGAGGCCTGGAAATCCAGTTTCAGGGTCCCTGCTGTGTTCCCAAGAAAACTTGCTTTGGAACAGTACAATTTACCACTGCTAATGCACTCCGGACAGGGTTTCGTCACTCTCCCATCAGTATTTAGTCTATGTTTAGCCACTGTTCTTGGAGAAAACACTCTGCTTTAAAATCTAAAGAGTATCATGAGTAGTCCTTTGATTTATGAGATTAAGCATGACTATTGCACACAATGTTCTCACCTTAATTAAACAAATTCATTGCTGGGTTCTAGCTTGATGAGTGATATCAGCTGTACACTGCAAAGAGTCTCTGGCTGATAGAATTCAAAAGCTAGGGAACAGATTAGTGAGACCTTGTGGAAGTTTCTTCTGAGATGTCTATGAAACACACCTATACCTACACACACTCTCTCTCATAACACACACACACACTCACACCTTTTCACACATGTCAATTATGCATAGCTGCAAGCATCAGAGTGCTTTGCTATACAATCCTATTTACCTTTCCACCAAGAAAGATTATACTTTTTGTATTTCTTAGAAGTATTCAATTATGCTATATTTCATAGTAAGTTTTTATAATGCACTTGTTAACAAAAGTTGTTATGGAGAATTTTCCTGTAAATGCCAGTGTGGGTAGCCTTTTTGTTTCTCATTCTAAATTATTTCTCATGGAGTGATGTGATATGGCATGCATCTTATTGCATTAACTGGGAAAAATATTCTCTCATTTTAAAGAATCAACAAATCTTGCTTTGTACTTCCTTTGACTTTGATTTTGAAGTCAAATTTTTTTTCACACCACAGACTGCACTCTGTGCTAGTAGGTCCCTGGTTTCATGACAGTGGGTCACTTGTGATAGAGGCCACTGTAATAGTCCAGGTACGAGAACTGTGGTGATTGAGGCTTCCTTTAGAGCGGATCTCTGCCAGTTTCTTCACATAGACACAGATTGCTCAGCTATGCAGGGGTTTTTCTGTTGCTCAGACAGAAAAGACCTTTGAGGTCTTTGCATTCCCTATCCCCCCTCTCTCTGCATATGGCCGGCTCATTCTCAATCTGTAGGTCATAGCTCAAATGTCACATCATCAGAGATGCCTTCTGTGCATGTTCTACTGGAAGTAGCCACACCCACATGCACCCTCTACCCCACCACTTACATCATTTTATAAGCTCTAGAGTGCTTAAAACCTAAAGTCAACGAAGTACTCATAAACAGTATCAACAGAAAAGACAGGAATATTGTAACCTACTACTAACTCTAGAAACAAAAAATAAAGCAAATATGTATGATTTTAAAAAGTGTAAATAAATACGGGCAAAATACAAATTTTTCTGAGTATTTCAAAGAGATTTATTTGGATAATGTAATGTTTTTTGCATACAAAAAAATTTTCAAATTAATAAGATAGCAATGAACCACCCAATAGAAAAAGAAGCACAAGTCATGAAAAAGCAATTTACAGAACAAGAAAGACAAACCAGGAATAAAGATATGACATACTTAAGCATATTAAAAATAAAACAGATATCCACATTAACATAAATTAATTAAAATTAAATTCACTTATCAAATTCAGCAAAAATTAAGTAGTTACATAAATTGAAATGGATTGAAGAAACAGTCACAATGAAAATTTTCAAGAGCAATTTGAAATATCCTTCAGAACTTGACAAAGTAATTTCAAAAGTAGAATTATTTTATCCTACAAATACGTTAAAATAGGTACAAAACAACTTGCCAACAGTTAGCATTTATTGAGTACTTACAATGTTCCAGATTATGCTTTGAGCACTAAACATCCAATTTTATTTCAGCTAGCTAGGCACTACTGCTTTCACAATTTTGCACATGGAAAAAAATCAGGCAGCAGAGGTGGCCTATCTTGCCCCAGCTCCCCTGCTAGTCACTAACACAGGCAGAATTAGAATGAGGGCATCTGGATGGATACAGGGCCTGGACCCAACTTTTACCCTAAACTGCCTAGCCTCCTGGTAGCATTGTAATGGCACAAAACTTTAAACAATCACAGTGTTTATTTACAAGAAACTGATTTTTATGGTCATGTAAACTAATTTTTATGGTTATATAAACAAAACACTACTTCATAGTATCTAAAAGGAATGGAGAATATTTATATATGCCGATATGGAGAGACATCTGCTGTGATCTGAATGCTATGTCTCTCAAAAATTCATATGTTGAAATCCTCACTCCACATTGATGGTATTGGAAGGTAGGGCCTTTGGGGGCATGATTAGGTCATGAAGGGGTTAGTGCCCTTATAAAAGAAGCCCATGAGGAATACCTTGCCCTTTCTCCATGTGAGGTTAAAATGAGATGACAAGATGCTCTTCATTAGGAAGCTGGCCCTACCAGACACGGAATCTGCTTGCCCTTTGACCTTGGACTTCTCACCCTCCAGAATTGTGAGAAACAAATTTCTGTTTTTTATAAGCCACCCAGCCTATGGTATTTTGTTATAGCAGCCTAAACTGATTAGGACAGCATTGAAGACATATTAAGATGAAAAATAATCAAAATGAGTATGTTTAGTATAAACTTTCATTTTATGTAGATAGATATATACATGTGATGATATAGTATATTTATGCTTATATGTGTGTATGTATATGTATACACATGTATATATATACACACATATACACATGCACACAGAAACGTGCTTATTCAGAGACAAGTCTGGACTGTTGGAAAGAAAAGATGAATTTCAATGTCTCAATTTATACTTTTCAGTACATTGAGGATTTTTTTCCCCTAATATGTCCATGAGCAGATTGTATTGCTTAAAATAGTAATATTGCTTAAAATAGAACCAGGAAACTATACTTCTATGTCAGTGAGAAAATACTAAATCAGTGATTCCCATCTGCTCTCACATTTCATGAAATGCATATAAAAAATAATATTTAAGGCCCATTGAGATGGAGTTGCTGGAGACCTGTTGGACCTGGGTCTCTGGCTCCTCAGAGTTCCCCAGTAGATTGGAAGCTAGAGGAGATCCACTTTTGTGCGCACCTGTGACTTACTCTTAGCTTGTAGGAATTCACAGTTGGAGTATGGGGAAAGAAAAGGGGAATTCATTTTAGGACCTTGGGTACTGTTGGTGCAGCCTCCCTGCACAGAGCAGCGGGAGAACACATACATAGCCTATGTTGTGTCTTCTTTTGGAAAATAGGAACTAGCTTTAATAGCGATCATTTTTTGTGGCATTTTATAGGCCCAGATTCTGTGATTGACACAAACAAGACACTGGTTTTAACCAAAATATTCTGCTCTAAAATGGTAATATTTTTACCTATTCAGATGCTTGTTATGTACCATATTTGGTGTATAAATTATCCTCAGTAGAGTTTTTCATTCCATAATAAAATTAGAGTGGGCATGGCTCCAGCTCTTCCAGGTAGATTGATAAATTGAGGCATGATTACAGCAGGGTAAGTGTGTCTGTGCACACATGAGCAGACAGCATCTATCTGTTGCTGGTTTAGTGACTGAATTTTCATCCAAGGGAAGCTACGCTTAGAAAAAGAAATATATAGCAACATTTAGAGTGCCTGCTATGCCCGGCTCTGGCAAGTGTTTTCTTATATAATGTTTACAAATAATTTATTTTGAAATAAAACATAAATATTTTCCAAATTAACCAACCAACAGACAAAATCAGTGGATTTAGGAGTATTGCATGTGCTTGTGTAGTTTGTGCCATATCAATAGGCTTCCAGCCAGCTGGAGGGGAATGGGCAACTGGAATCTGTAATTTAGCCTACTCTCTGCTTTTCAAATGTGTGCAAGGGTGCAGAAGGGCATTAGTCCAGAAGTGGCCCAGGAACCCAATGCAGTAACTGGGAAAATTACTTGGCATCTAACTTCATTCTCTGGCAAGTGCGGAAATTGTGATAAATGATAAAAGGCCACAAATGCTTTGCAGCTCATCCTCTCTAGAGTTTAAATCTACTTCCCAGTTTTAAAATCTAGGCTGGCCTTGTGATTTGTTTTGATCAATAACATGTGGGAGAAGTCATATTAGGGGAGTTACCAGAATAAACCTCAAGAGTCTTGGAACATCTTATCTCTCCCTCTTGGAATACAGATGCTATGTAAAACAATATGCACAGAGGATGGCCTAGTAGCAAGCCAGCACCTATCTTCAGGCATGTTAGTTGAAACCATCTTAGCTAATCCTGACACAGTTGAACCACAAGATAGCTGCAATCACCATGGTAATCTAGGCAAGACTAGTAGAACTGTCCAGATGAGTCCAGCCCAAGTAACTGACTGAATTGTGAGCAAATAAGTGGTTGCTGCTTTAAGACACTAAGTTTTGGGGGTAGTTTGCCTCCTACTAATGAAAAAGCCCCCACCTGAAACAGATATATAATGTACAATTAATCAATTAGGGTTTATAGATTATAATTCTCCTACTTCCTAACTCTGATAACTTCAGCAAGTTGTTAATCTTAGTTTTCTTTTCTGCCAGGCAAGAGAAAGAAATAAAAGGCATCCAAAGGGGAAAAAAATAAGTCAAATTATCTTTCTTCATTGACAATATGATTCATTACATAGAAAACCCTAAAGATTCTGCCAAAAGACTTTTAGGCCTCATAAAGAACTTCAGTAAAGTTTCAGATATAAAACTGATGTGTAAAAGTCACTAGCATTTCTATACATTAGTAATGTTTAATCTGAAAAATCAATAATGAAATCCCATTTACAATAGCCACAAAAAATTAAAATACCTAGGAATACATCTAACCAAGGAGGTGAAAGATCTTTACAAGGAAAGCTATAAAACACTGCTGAAAAAAATCATAGACAATGTAAACAAATGGAAAAGGCATTTCATGCTCATAGATTGTAAGAATAAACATTGTTAAAATGGCAATACTGCCCCAAGCAATCTATATATTTGATGCAATTTCTATCAAATTATATGCATCATTTTTTTCACAGAATTAGAAAAAACTATTCTAAAATTTATATGGAACCAAAAAAGAGCCCAAATATCCAAAGCAGTCCTGAGCAAAAAGAATAAAGCTGGAGGCATCACATTGCCCAACTTCAAACTATACTATAAGCCTGTAGGAATCAAAACAGCATGTTACTGGTACAAAAATAGAAACACAGACTAGTGGAACAAAATAGAGAACCCAGAAATAAAGCTGCACACCCACAACCAACTGATCTTCAACAAAGTCAGCAAAAATAAGCAATGGGGAAAGGACTCCTTATTCAATAAATGATACTGAGAAAAATCATTAATCATATACAGAAAAATAAAACTGGACCCCTACCTATCACGATATACAAAAGTTAACTCAAAATGAATTAAAGAATTAAATATAAGATCTGAAACTATAAGTATCCTATAAGAAAAATGAGGAAATCCTCTTCTCAACATTGGTCTAGGCAAAAAGTTTATGACTAAGTCCTCAAAAGCAAATGCAATGAAAATAAAAATTGATAAGTGAGACCCAATTAAACTAAGGAGCTTCTGCAAAAGAAAAAGAAACTATCAGCAAAAGAAACTATCAGCAGAGTAAACAGACAACCTATAGAATGGGAGAAAATATTAGCAAATTATGCATCTTGTAGGGAAAACAAAGAGAGATCAGACTGTTACTGTGTCTATGTATAAAGGGAAGACATAAGAGATTCCATTTCGACCTGTACCTTAAACAATTGCTTTGCTGAGATGTTGTTAATTTGTAACTTTGCCCCAGTCACTTTGCCCCAGCCATTTTGCCGCAACTCTGAGCTCACAAAAACATGTGTTGTATGGAATCAAGGTTTAAGGGATCTAGGGCTGTGCAGGACGTGCCTTGTTAACAAAATGTTTACAAGCAGTATGCTTGGTAAAAGTCATCGCCATTCTCTAGTCTCAATAAACCAGGGGCACAATGCACTGTGAAAAGCCACAGGGACCTCTGCCCTGAAAAGCTGGGTATTGTCCAAGGTTTCTCCCCATGTGATACTCTGAAATATGGCCTCGTGGGATGAGAAAGACCTGACTGTCCCCCAGCACCACACCTGTAAAGGGTCTGTGCTGAGGTGGATTAGTAAAAGAGGAAAGCCTCTTGCAGTTGAGATACAGGAAGGCCACTGTCTCCTGCCTGCCCCTGGGAACTGAATGTCTTGGTATAAAACCCGATTGTATATTTGTTCAATTCTGAGATAGGAGAAAAACCACCATATGGCGGGAGGCGAGACATGTTGGCGGCAATGCTGCCTTGTTATTCTTTACTCCGCTGAGATGTTTGGGCGGAGAGAAACATAAATCTGGCCTACATGCACATCCAGGCATAGTACCTCCCCTTGAACTTAATTATGACATAGATTCTTTTGCCACATGTTTTTTTGTTGACCTACTCCTTATTATCTCCCTGCTCTCCTACCGCATTCCTTTTGCTGAGATAATGAAAATAATAATCAATAAAAACTGAGGGAACTCAGAGACCGGTGCCGGTGCAGGTCCTTGGTATGCTGAGTGCTGCTCTCCTGGGCCCACTGTTGTTTCTCTATACTTTGTCTCTGTGTCTTCTTTCTTTTCTCAGTCTCTCGTCCCACCTGATGAGATATCCCACAGGTGTGGAGGGGCAGGCCACCCCTTCACATCTGACAAAGGACAAATATTCAGAATTTACAAGGAACTTAAACAGACAAGAAAAAAAATAACCTCTTTCAAAAGTAGGCAAAGAACACGAACACTCACCTCTCAAAAGAAGACATACAAATGGCCAACAAACATTTGAAAAAATGGTCAACGTCACTAATCATCAGGGAGATGCACATCAAAACCACAAGGAGATATCATCTCACATCAATTGCAATGGCTATTATTAAAAAGACAAAAAATAACCGATGTTGACAAGGATGCAAAGAAAAGGAATACTTACATCCTCCTGGTGGGAATGTTAATTAGTTCAGCCCCTGTAAAAAGCCGTTTGGACATTTCTCAAATAAGCAAAAATAGAATCACCATTCATGCCAGCAATTCCATTACTGGGTGTATACTCAAAGGACAATAAATCATTCTACCAAAAAAATACCTACATTTGTATGTTTATCACAACACTATTTACAATAGCAAAGAGGTAAAATCAACCTAGGTGCTCATCAATGGTGGATTGGTTAAAGAAAATGTGTTATGCTTACACCATGGAATGCTACACAACCATAAAAAAGAATGAGCGCATGTTCTTTGCAGCAACACGAATGCAGCTGGAGGCCATTTTCCTAAGCGAATTAATACAGAAATAGACAACCAAGCACTACCTAATCTCACTTGTAAGTGGGAGCTAATCATTGGGTACACAGACGTAAAGACGGGTGCAATAGACACTGTGGACTCCAAAAAGTGGAAGGAAGAAAGATGGTCAAAGGCTGAAAAACTACCTGTTGAGTACTATGGTCACTATTTGGGTGATGGGATCAGTAGAAGCCCAAGACTCAACATCACACAATATACTCATGTAATAAACCAGCACATGTACCCCCTGAATCTAAAATTAAAAAAATTTCTTTTCTGTATAATTTTTGATAACAATACCATCTACTTGAAGTGTATTTGTGAGAATTAAATGAGAACATATATCTAAAGTTTACAATGTCTGGAATATAGGAAACATTAAAGAACGTCACTGATTTTAGACAAAAAACCGATTGTAGTTTTATCTTATACATTACATTATGTCTAATGTAGCATCTTTCCATTTAATGCCATTTTCCAAGTAACACTAGAAGAGCAAGAGGAACAGTTTTTGTCAAATATTAAATGATGGTTCTTACAGATTGGAAAATACTACTTTCTCATTTGAATCATTAATATTTAATGGGAAACCTATAAATATCAAGCACTGAAATACAAAGTTAAAGAAGATGTGGTTTTATTAGTAATGCAACTCATACTCATATAGCAAATGTTGAAAATAATATCTTACAGTTATTAAAAAAACTCATATCATTTAGTCAGCTATCACAATGGTAGCTTTATTTTTCCCAATACTTGTCTCCATGACTCCTCAGAGTATCAACCAGTCACCTAGAAAGAAACACTTTAACACTGCTGTATTTCCAAGACTTAAAACTTAGAAGCTCAACCTCCTTCTCCAATCCCTCTCATTCCTTCCTCTTGCTGAATCTCATATTCAATCTCACAACTAGAGGGTCTTACATTATTGACTCTCCTTACTTTCCTATCCTATGGACCTTTTCAGATTTGTGTTAGACCTTTTTTCTTGCCTGGCTGTAGTGCTCAGCCATTTTCCCTTTCTATATTCAATGTTCCTAACTGAGGTGGAGAAAGCTCATGAACTAGCCCAGGTGTAATAAAGGATGAATGGTTGGTTTTAGGCACTGGAGTTTGAAGAATCAGAGCTGGCAAGGAGATTCCAACCCAAGGCACTAAACAGGGTGCTAACATACGGAAAGAAGATAACTATGGTTAAATTAACTCTTATTTTAGCAATATTGTCCTCTAGTGATTGTACAAGAGATGGAAATCGATCAGTTTTACCATTCTGTCTCCACTGTGCTCTGGACTATGCACAGTAATTTTTTTCTAGTGAATACCAGGGCTATATGTGTTTCATTACTGGTCAGTGATGTGATTTTGGGCTAGGCAGTTAATCTCTCTCCACCTCAGTTTCCTCATTAGTAAAATAAGAATATGGTAAATATTCTGCAAAGGTGATCACCATCAATTCCTTTCTCCCCTGAACATATATGCTGTTCCACTCATTAGGAGGTAAAATCTACCTCCTATTTTCCTTTTCTTAGAATCTGGGCTGGCTTGTGACTTGCTTTGATCAGGAGCAACCATATAATATGTGGCGCCCAGTGGAAAATAAAAATGTGAGGCCCCTTGTTCAAAAACTATTAAGAATTTCAAGATGACAGCAACAGAGCAACAAACATAGGGTCTTTCTGTGCACCAGATTTTGTGCAACTATACAGATCATATGTCCATGAAGCTGGCCTTGGCTTGACAAGTGGAATGCAGTGAAAGTTACACTATATTTGTTCTAGGCAGCTTGCCTTAATTGTACAATAAGCATAATAATCTACAGTGAGTATATATGAAAACTTTTGGTGAAAATTGCTGTGTATTTAAAATATTTAAAATTTTACTTAAGCTGACTTAAAAATGACAGTTAAAAAAATGTTAGGGAAAAGTAGAGGACATGTTAGGAGAGACAATTTCTAGTGCAATATGGCTCCCAGGAAAAGAGCTATAAGAGAGAAAACCTATGGGTGAGCAACAACTTTTCTAATTCTCTACTGCAGTTACTGATATGAGGTAAGGAGGACTAACAGAATTCAAACCAAGATCATGTTCTAGATTTATAGAATGTGCTAATTAAACTATTCTGCTAATCATGGCATATCACAAATTATCTGATATGAAAGATTAATGGTATTAGAAATAAATGGAATTTAATAATCTTATTAAGATGATTAATTATAGATGAGTCAAACTTATGTAAAAGGATTTATGGAACCAATTCTGGCTAGAGTTTTAGCAGGCTGGTTCAAAATTACAAATCATCACACTGGAAGATTTGAGTCAGTGATAGGAGTAGGACATTTATTTTAGAAGATTTTTTTTTGAAGATGGCCAAATAAGGTACGAGCCAAGTGGAATTTGCTGATTCAATCATGCACATTATATATCTTGAAGGTCTACCAGGTGCAAACTGCTGTTTGGAACTGAGCAAAACTGGCATAGGAAGGGCATATAGACAAAGTTTCTTCACTTCATATTGTCATAGTTTGGCATAAGGGAATGCTGGCAAATTAGAGTTCAATAAATCTCAGCCAAGAAAGCATGCTTATAGAGTGCCCTCTTGGTGACTATAGGCATATATATATATATACACACACACACACATATACATATACACACACACAAACATACACATATAGTCATATATATGTAGGTATGCCACACAAAGAAATATTTAAGAACATGTTTATGAGAATTCTAGAAAGGGAAAACCATTGCATAGGTTTTAGAAATTTACTAGAAATTTGCTACTCACTTGTTATAACTGAGTTTAGGTAATGCTAAGTATACCTGGAACTTGGATGCCTGGAAAGAAATAATATCCCAAAAAGTAGATAGGTAACAAGAAATATGAAAATTGAAAGGACACAAGAAGTTCTTGATAAAATTGCCTGTATTTTTTGAACACTGTGAAGAAAACTGAAATTATAAATCAACTCTGGTTGAATTCATACACTAAGACATCCAGACAGAAACATGTTTACTTTTCCACCCAAGAAAAGTAACCCAACAAAGAGTTACTGAATATTTACTATCTTCCAAGGGCAGTGGTAGAAACGGGAGGAATGAAGAATAATGAAACATGATCATGACCTTTGAAGATATCATATCCTAGTGAGTACAGAGATAGAGAATTACAGATTTTAAATATAGCAGGAAAATGACATAGTAGAGGTCTTAACTGAGTATGTGAAATTTTAGAGAAGAGAGTGAATACCTCTCATTTTACTAATAAATTTGTTAATAGCAATTAATCATAAGCACACACAGAAAATGTGTGTCTTAGTTCATTCAGGCTGCTAGAACAAAATCTCTTAAACTGTGTAATTTGTAAATAACATAAATTTATTTCTCACAGTTCTGCAGATTGGGGAGTCCAAGATCAAGACACCAGTAGATTCTGTATCTGGTGAGAGCTTGCTCTCTGATGGATAGATGGCACACCTTCTTGCTGTGTCCTCCCATGGCAGAAGGAGTGAACAAACTCCCTCAGGCCTATTTTCTTTCAGGGAGAGGACCACATTGTTTTTTTCTTCTTTTTTGTTTTGCTTTTTAAAATTGATACAGGCTGTTCTTGGCCTGAAGGTCAAGCCCCACTGGTGACCCATCCCTGTCTGCCCAGGAATCTATCTGTTTTCTTTCACTATCAATCCCCACCTTGAAGTGGTACATCTAACTGCCATTAGGATAGGGATGATGACTGGTCTACCTGCTTCATGCTGCCAGGGGGTATTGTTTTGGAAAATGGCAGTCAGACCTCGATCTCTCTCTCTCTCTCTCTGTCTCTCAGAGGCCTATTTAAGAGTCCCCAGTAAAAGGGAGCCATCATTTGAGTCTTCATTTGCATGGCCATTTGGAGTTTGATGGGCTCTAGGTGAGAAGAAACAGATTTTACAAGGAGGTTAAATATGCATGGACCAAATATGAGTATAATACAAACAGGAGCTAAGAAGGGAATAATCGAGGCCAGTGCCAGAGATAAGAAATAAAATAATCATTCTGAAAACCATGTTGTGGCCAGAGCTGTTTCACCATTGTGAAAGAAATTAAATCTTTTGTGGGGGAGGGCAGTTAAATTTTAGAAGAGAAACAGGTGTTTATGGGAGTAGACAATCCCATGAGTATTCAGGATTAAGGGGTCCTTGGCAAAGACACCTTATGGTGAGGAACAGAACAGATGTGAGAACAGCAAGTATAAACAAGACTGTAAAGAGGATATCCATAGAGGGTTAATTATTAACACTTATCTTTCATGATATTTAACTTGAGGTCTATGATTTCTTCACATTGGTATTTTGTGCACTCTCCTGGGTCAACAGAGGTAATTCCATCAGTTCCTCAGGTCTTTACTTGAGTATAATAAATTCAAGAATCTATTCCAGTGACCTTCACTGCTTAAGGAGTAGAAAGAAGTTTAGTGTAAGGTTCCTCCCAATCTGGGCCTAGAGATGGAGAAAGAGAAGGAAGAGCCTCTACCAGTACTAAGTCCCCTGAGTTGAGTAGAGGAGGCCCTAGTTCATGGGTTTGGACCTCTGAGAATGGTTTCAGTTCCTGCTGGATATGAATCAAATAAGTTGCATATTTAATCAAATCAGAGATTTCTTGGTCTAGCAGGAAATCACTGGTGAGAAAATATCATTTCAAAGGGACTTAAACCCAGCTTTGAAGGAGTGTTTCTAACAGGTAGTAGGGCCATGGGAAGAAGAGTAATCCAGGGGAGATGAGTCTCTTGAGACAGTTTTCTAAGGTGCCTTTTGATAATATCAGTTGTCTTCTGTACCATTCCCAAGGATTGTAGTCTCCAAGCACAATTAAGATGGTATTGTATGCCTAGTGCCTTTGACACCCTGGGTGACAGCTGCCTGGAATGAGGGGCCATTATCATTCTTGAGGTACTTAGGGAATCCAAAGTGAGGAATTATCTCATTAGTTAGTACTTTTATCACCTCAGAGGCTTTCTCTGACATGCAAATGCTTCTACCCAGTTAGTGAAGGTATCTACCAATACTAAGCAGTATTGGATGCCCCTTATCTCTGGCATATGGTTGAAATCCATTTGCCATTCTTTTCCCAGGTAGATGCCCATTCTTTGGGTCCTGGAGAAGGGAAGAGAAGCCATCAGTTGAGGGAATTATTTTTAAGGCAAGTGTAACAAGCATTAATGACCTGTTTGATGATTTTTTAGCAGATTTTTACCTGAGAACAACCTTTGAGCCAATTGATAGGTTTTATATTTTCCTAGGTGGGAGGCTTGATGAAGAATTTTAAGAACTTTCCATTGGCTGGAAGCTGGTAGATGAAGTTTGCCATCCTCCAATTGAGGCCATCCTAAGGGCTGAAGGTGTATCCCTGAGAAGTGGCCCATTGTACTTCTGCAGGAGAATATTGAGGTTTTATTTCTCTTATGGAGCATCCCCCAGACCAGAGGGGCCTCAAGTGGATCAGAAATCGGGGGCTTTCTTGCTGCCAATTTAGCTGCTTGGTCTTCCAATTTATTTCCCTTGGTTATTTCATCCATCCACTTTTGGTGGCCTTTACAATGTATTACTGCCACTTCCTGTGGAAGGAAAGATGAGGATAATAGTCTATTAATTTTATGATAGTGTTTAATGGGAGACACATTAGCTGTGAGGAAGTCTCTCTCTTTCCAGATAGTGGCATGGGCATGGAGGACTAGGAAAGCACACTTAGAATAAATGTTAACTTCTCTCCCTTTGTTTAATTCAAGCACCCTTGTGAGGACAATTCGCTCAGCTAGCTGAGCACTGTGTCTAAGGAGAGAGTTGTGCTCTCAATTGTGTCATTTAGGGTGACTACTGCATACCCTGCTTTATGGATCCCTTGTTCTACAAAAAAAAAAAAAAAAAAAAAAAAAACTTTGTTCATAAAGAGAGTTCAGTCTGGGTCTTCTAAGAGGGTTTCTTTGAGGTCGTCTCTAGACACATAGGCTTCCAGTACTATCTGTTTTCCGTCATGTTCAGGCTCATCAGCTTCCTCTGGGAGAAAGGTGGCTGGGTTTAGGGAGAGACAGCTTCTTAAGTGGACTGTAGATCCCTCCCATAGCAGAACTTGATATTTGAGGAGGCAGTTGTCTGTTAGCCAGATACTATCCTTAGAATACAGCAGTCCTGCCACATTATGTGGAGTAACCATGGTTAAGATATTCCCTATGGTTAACTTATTAGCCTCTGGCACCAGTAAAGCTACCACTGCAACTGCCTGTAGGCAAGCCAGCCATCCTTTAGCCACCAAATCAAGCTCCTTGCTTAGGTAGCCTATGGACTTGTGATGGTTAATATTGAGTGTCAACTTGATTGGATTGAAGGATGCAAAATATTGTTCCTGGGTGTGTCTGTAAGGGTGTTGCCAAAGGAGATTAACATTTGAGTCAGTGGACTGGGAGAGGCAGACCCACCATCAGTTTGGGTGGGCACCATCTAATCAGCTTCCAATGTGGCTAGAATAAAGCAGGTAGCAGAAGATGGAGAGCTGACTTGCTGAATCTTCTAGCCTTCATCTTTCTCCTGTGCCAGATGCTTTCTGCCCTCAAATATTAGACTCCAAGTTCTTCAGCTTTTGCACCCTTGGACTTAAACAAGTGCTTTTCCAGGGGCTCTTGGGCCTTTGGCTACAGAATGAAGGCTGCACTGTAGGCTTCCCTACTTTTGAGGATTTGGGACTCAGACTGATCCACCACTGGCATCCTTGCTTCTCAACTTACAGATGACCTATCATGTGACTTTACCTTGTGATCATGTGATTCAATTCTCCTCAATAAACTCCCTTTCATACACACATCTGTTATATTAGTTCTGTCCCTCTAGAGAACATTGACTAATACAGGGTTGCTGGGTTTCACCTCAAGACTGGGTTAGAACTCCCAGGGCCATTTCCTTTTTTTCTGATACAAAAAGATCAAATGTATTTCCTATGGGAAGACTAAGTGCTGGTGCCTCAAGCAGGGCTTGTTTGAATTGGTCAAAGGCCCTTTTAGCCTCTGGTTCCAAAATTAGAGAGTGAGTCTTAGCAGCCTGAATTTCCTTTATTAGATGATAAAAGGGACAAGCTATCTCACTGTACCCAGGTATCCATAATCTACAGAATACTGGAATGCCCAATAATCCCCTCAGTTGTTTGAGGGTTTGAGCGAGGAGAAAGGAGATGATGGGCTTAATCCTTTCTTCGCTCAGCACCCTGATTTCCTCTGACAAGACTAGACCTAGGTACTTCACTGAAATCTGACAGATCTGAGCCTTAGGTTTTGAGACCTTATATCCACTGTTAGCCAGCAAATTAAGAGCCTTACTGCCTTCCTGAGAGATTCCTTCAGTTGGGGCACCCAGGAGAATGTCATCTACATATTGTAAAACTTTAACCTGAGGATAAAGGAACTCAGAGAGATCCCTTGACAGCACCTGTCCAAACAGGTGGGGGCTGTCTCAGAATCCCAGAGGTAATACCATCCAGGCCAGCTGGGTGGTCTGGTTGGAGGGTTCCTTGAATGCAAACAAATATTGTAGTCAGGGTATAGTAACATGCAGAAAAAGGCATCCTTTAGGTCCAGGACTGTGAAACGTTTAGTTCCCTCAGGCATTTGAGTTAGCAAGATATAAGAATTGGGAACCACTAGATGAGTTGGAACCACAGCCTCATTAATGAGATGGAGGTCCTGGACCAGTCACCATTCCCTGTTGGGTTTCTCTATCCCCATTACAAGGGTAGTACAAGGGTTGTTGTAGGCCCTGCATCCTCAAGTTATAATGATGGCTCCTAGCCCTTTCTTAGCTTCTGGTTTTAGGGGAAATTGTCTCTCATTAGGGAAAGAAGTGGGATTCCTAAGGTGGATCCAGACTGGTGTAGCAGTTGTGGTTTGGCCAATTTTCCCTTGAGTTGCCCAAATTTCTGGATTATCAGTCTCCACCAGGGGAGATAAATAGTCTGTCCTGGGTCCATAAGGACAGTGGTTCCTACATGAGGTAAAATATCCCTGCCTAGCAGAGGAGTTGGGCTTTCAGGCATGATTTAAAAGGTATGATTAAACAAGAGGTCTTCAAAACTACAACTAAGGGGTTGGGAAAAATATCGGATTAAAAGCTTTCCTGAAATGCCCCTCATGGTCATGCAAAGAAAGGAGGGGAGGTCTGGATTGGAAAGAACAGAAATAGCGGCTCTGGTATCCAGGAGGAAGTACACCTTCCTCAGTGTGACCTCCAGAATCACCTGGGCTCCTGGATGGTAATGGCAGTCTGAGCCATCAGAGCTGGGAGAGGAGCCCTGGGACTCATCAGTTCTGCTGGACCATTTGGAAGACTGGCTCTGGACCTGGTGACCTGTATCTCTAGGGACAGTCTGCCTTCCAATGGTGCCCTCTGAAGATTGTACAGGGTTGAGGTGGCTTCCTCATGTTGCCTGGGCAGTCTTTCTTAAAGTGTTCTGGCTTGCCACATTTGTAGCAGTTAATAGGTGCCTTTGGGGATTCTGGGTTGAAGCTTGCAAGGCAGCCATTAGAGCCTCTGCCTTCATCTTGTGTCCCCTCTCCCTCTTTTGAGCCTCCTCTAGATCCCTATTGTGAAAGATCGAGGTGGGCACTTTCTGGAGGTTCTCTAAAGTACATCTGGTCCCATGGCCTGTTTCTGCAGCTTCCTCCTGATATCAGGGGCCACCTGGTAATAAACTTATCCTTTAGGGTTATCTGTCCCTCAACTGAATCAGGAGATAAAGGTATATGCTTTACCAAGGTCTCTAGGCCTTTCCAGGAAGGCAGAGGGCTTCTTATATGAGCCCTGGTCTATCATGGATAGTTTGGAGTAATTTAGAGGCTTAGTTCTAGTCCTTCATAAGCCTTCCAATATGCACATCTAAAAGTGTTTCCTCTTCTATTCTTCCATGTCATCAATGGGGTCCCATTTAGGGTCCTCCAATGGTACTGCTGTTTTTCCAATTGGATAATGCTGTCACCCTTCCTTGGCACTATATGTGATATAAAGCTCATCCCAAAACTTCTCTGCCACTTTCAGGGCTGCCTGCTTCTCAGCCATAGTCAGGGTTTGATTTAAAAGTACCATAATATCTTTGAAAAGGGGTTCAAATACTTGGGTTAAATTCTGGAAGACCTCTATATACCTGTCAGAGTTATCTGAAAACTTACAAAATCCCCCTTAATTTGTCTTAAGTCCTGTAGCAAAAGGGGGACTTGTACTTAATGAGGTCATATTCACAAGGCATCTTTTGTAGGGGCATGAGTGAGGCTGGGACCTTCCTAAAATGAGAATTTCTAGGATGGGATAAGCTTGAGAGAGAGAACCTGGGTAGAGAGAATGGAATGGACCAGGAGGAGCAGGATCAGAGGGAGCTTACTCCCCTGCTGGAGGCACCTCTGAGGTTTACTGCCCTAGTCCCTTAGGATAGTCCTTTGCAGACCCTCCTGAGATGACCACTAGGAGGGCTGGATCCATCCTACAATGTCAGCAGAGTTCCTGATTATCCTACAAGGGAAAAAAAAATCCTGCATATGGGACATTGGACCATTTGCCCTTGTGTTTACAGAAAAGATTGAGCTGCAGGATAGTATTAAAATTGTTACTCCCTCCAGAGGCCAAGCTTTTCCATCTGCAAATTATAACCTGACCAAGCCATTGTACAAAGGAATATAAGGCATGATTTCTTCAGAGTCTGAGGGTCAAAGGAGTCCCAGTGATTCAGAATGCACTCGAGAGGAGTGCAGGCTGAGAATAGTTTGCTATCCATTTGAAAAGAGAGAGGGGATAAAACATATCCCTTGGTCTCTCCCTTTCTCATTTTGAATTTGAGGCATCCTCCAAATCTTAGTACCTGGTACTGGCACCATGGGTGAACTCATGGGGCTCATACCATAAATATGAGCATGAGCTCCACCCATGAAGTGGGAAGGCCTAGTCAGCAGGGGTAGTCATGCTTACCCCCACTGTGCTGTAGTCTTCCACTGTCGACTGCCTCTGGGTCCCTCAGATCTAGTTTTCCTTTTAGGGCTTCAAACCAAAGCTTGGAAAATATGCTGGAGTAATGCTAAGGTAAAGCTGTGGGAACAGATCTTCCTCAAACAAAGAAAGGGAATCCCTGGAATTGGGGACCTGGCCTAATAAAATGCCTCCCCAAAGGAAAAACAATAACCCCTTACAACTAAAAGCTCCCTGTATTCGCAGGATTATGTTGACACCTGATATGGTGGGGAAAAAAAACCCAAATTAAATGCAAAGGAGGGAAGGTGTCTGGGGGAAAAAGCCTCTTTCCCTGTGCTAACAGGTTTTTTTTGACAGGGGAAAGAAAACTCTCTTAACCATTACATACCCCTGTTTCTAAGGATAGACAGAAACATTGTTCTGGTTTACTTTCCTGGTGACTAAGCCAAGTATTCATTCTACCCCATAAAATTATCTCTTTGGGTTGCAAAAACACCTGTAATATTGTGTATAAAGAAGGGATAGCAGCCAAAAGAGTCTCAAAAGAAAGAAAATGTGATAAGAAAGACTGGAAATCTTGGTCCAGCACCTGAATGGGCTGTCAGGGATTGGAACTAGTCCAGGAGCTCTTAGGTAATGCCAAGGTGTAGCCTTAGCCAGATACCTTCAATTGCCCCGGGACCTTATTCTGATACCATGCAATGGCTAGACATCTGTAAAGGGAAACTAAATGGGAACAAAGCCAACATTACCAACATCTGAAGGTGAAGGGGTATTGACAGAGTCCTTCCCAGGAAGCCTGTCTTCTGAGTCTTGTAGACCATCAGCTGTACTATCCACTCTTAACTGGCTGACAGAGTCCTGGTGTTTTATCTGTTTTTGGAAAATAATCTGAGGACAATAACCTTGGAATGAAACTAAAGAGTCATAGGTCCTCTCTTACTCAACCTTCTGAAGATCCTGAATGAGCCCCCCAAAATGTTGTAACTTTTTCACTCCTGTAGTTTGGCAAGCGGGAGGGAGTGGCACCCAGCAGCCTCTTCAGGCCCATAGCTTGGCGAGTGGGAGGGAGTGTTACAGCTCTTTTTACTCCCACCACCTGCAGCTTGGCAAGCAGAAGTGTTCCAGTTCTTTTGCTCCCAGAGTTTGGTGAGTTCTGAGTTCTTGTCTTGTGACCAAGACGAATAAGGTACATGGGCATTGGAGAGTGAGTAAGGCAGAATAGAATTTTATTTTGTGACAGGAAGAAAACTCTCAGCAGCGAGAGGAGACCTGAAAGTGGGTTGCCATTTGTGAGGCTGAGTCTGGGGTTTTTATGGGCTTAAAATGGGAGAATGCATGCTGATTGGTCCATGGGTGGGCTTGAAAAGACATCATAAGATTGGTTAAAAGGCAACATTCAGAAGGAATCAATAAAGAGAGAGTGGGTAAGATAGGAATAGAAGTTCTTATTCTGGTTTTGGACTCTATCTAGAATGAACAGCTTGGTTTTCAGGCTTCAGACTGTTCTTGGCCTGAAGGTTGAGCCCCACTGGGCACTTGTCTCTGTCTTCATAGGAGTCTGTTTCCTTTCACTATCAGTTCTGGGTATTGCTTTTGCATTTTTAATCCACATCAGTTTATTTTTATATATGTTGAGAGATAGGGGTCTAGTTTCATTCTTCTGCATATGGATATCCAGTTTTCCAGCACCATTTGTTGAATAGGGTTTCCCTTTCCCAGTGTATGGTTTTGGCACCTTAATTAAAAATAAGGTGGCTGTAAATATGTGGATTTATTTCTGAGTCTTTATTCTGTTCCATTAGTCTATGTGTCATTTTTATACCAATATTAGGATGTTTTGGTTACTATAGCTTTGTAGTATATTTTGAAGTCAGGGAGTGTGATGCCTCCAGCTTTGTTCTTCTTACTTAGGTTGCTTAGACTACTTGGGGCCTTTTGTAGTTTCAGACAAATTTTAGGATTCTCTTCTATTTCTGAGAAAACTACCACAAACATGGGATGTCTTTCCATTTTTATGGTGACCTACTCAATTGCTATTACCAGTGTTTTATACTTTTCATTGTAGAGATCTTTCATATTTTGTTTAAATATATTCCTAGGTATTTTATCTTTTTTGGAGCGAGTGTAAATGGCCTTCCTTTCTTAATTTATTTTTAGATTGTTTGCTTTTGGCATATAGAATCGCTACTGATTTTTGTGTGTTTATTTTGTACTCTGTAACTTTACCAAATTTGTTTATGAGTGTTAAACATTTTTGGCAGATTCTTTAGGTTTTTCTAAATATAAGATCATGTAGTACACACACATACACACACACACACCAATTTTACTTCTTTGTTTCCATTTGGATGCTCTTTACTTTTTTCTCTTGTCTAAGCACTCTGGAAGTTAACATTGGAAGTACTATATTGAATAAAAGTGGTGAAAGTGGGCATTCTTGTCTTGTTCCAGATTTTAGTGAAAATGCTTTTCACAAAATTTTTCTTCATTCAGTGTGATGCTAGCTGTGGGTTTGTCATATATGGCAAAACCACAGCTAGCATCACACTGAATGAAGAAAAATTTTGATGAGTTCATATATTACATAGGTTTTGATATTGTTTTATAGAAACAAAGTTTTGAGGTATGTTTCTTCTATAGCCAGTTTGTTGAGAGTTTTCTTATCATGAAAGTATATTGAATTTGTCAAATGCTTTTTAAGCATTTATTTAAATAATCATATGGTTTTTGTTCTTGACTCTGCTGATGAAATGTGCTATGTTTATTGGTTTTCATGTGTTAAAACATTATTGCATCCCTGGGATGAATCCCACTTGATAACAGTGGGTAATCTTTTCAAAGTATTGAATTCAGTTTGCTAATATTTCATTCGAGATTTTTGCACCTATTAATATATTCATTAGTGATATTGGCCTGTAGTTTTCTGTTTTTATTGTGTCTTTGTCTTGTTTTGGTATCAGGGTAATGCTGACCTCATACAATGAGTTTAGTAGTATTCCTTACTCTTTAATTTTTTTGGAATAGTTTGAGTAGAATTGGCATTAGTTCTTTAAATGTTTGGTAGAATTTAGCAGTAAAGCTATCAGGAACTAGGCTTTTCTCTGATGGAAGACTTTTTATTATTGCTTCTATCTTGTTACTTATCACTGGTCTGTTCAGATTTTCTATAACTTCATAGTTTAATGGGTAGGTTTTCTGTGCAGGAATGTATCTATTTCTTCTTGGTTTTCAAATTTGCTGATGTATAGTTGCTCACAATAGTCTCTAATGATCCTTGGTATTTCTGTAGTATCAGTTGTAGTGTCTCCTTTCCATCATTTAATTTGTTTTTTTTCTAATTCTAGATAAAGGTTTATAAATTTTATCTTTTCAAAACACCAACTTTTTGTGCTGCTAAACTTTTGTACTATTTTTAATCTCAATTTTAATTATTTCTGCTGTAGTCTTTATTATTTCTTTTCTCTATGAATTTTGCCTTTGGTTTGTCCTTGCTTTTCTAGTTCTTTGAGATGCATTGTTACATTGTTTGTTTGAGGTTTTTATGCTTTTTTGATATAGGCATTTATTGCTATAAACTTCCCTCATAATACTGCTTTTGCTGTATTCTTTAGGTTTTGAAATTTTGTGTTTCCATTTTTATTTGTTTTTTAAAACTAATTACCTTTTAAATGTATTCATTGACCCATTTGTCATTCAGGGGCATGTTGTTTAATTTCCATGTATTTTTACATTTTCCAAAGTTCCTCCTGTTATTGATTCTAATTTTATTCCATTGTGGTCAGAAAAGATATTTGAATATGATTTTGATTATTTTTAATTTATTGAGACTTGTTTTGTGGCATTACACATAGTCTATCCTGGAAATTGCTCCATGTGCTGATGAATAGAATGTGTATTCTACAGCAGATGAGTAAAATGTTCTACAAATGTCAATTATGTCCATTTTGTCTGCAATATAGTTTAATTCGGATGTTATTTTTGTGGATTTCCTGTTTGGATGATCTGTCCATTGCTGAGAGTGGAAGTCCTCTATTATTATTGTATTGCAGTCTATCTCTTCCCTTAGATCTATTAATATTTGCTTTGTATAATATGTTTGAGTGCTCATGTGTTGGGTACATAGAGATTTACAATTATTATATCCTCTTATTAAAATGACTCCTTTTATCACTATATAATGACCATCTTTGTCTCTTTTTTTTTTGGAATTTTTGGCTTTTAGTTTATTTTATCTGATATAATAAGTATAGCTACTCCTCTTTAATGATTTCTGTTTTCATGGAATGCCTTTTTCCATCTTTTCAGTCATGTGTGTTTACAGGTGAAGCGAGTTTCTTTCAGGTAGCATGTAATTGTGTCTTTTTGAAAAAATGCATCCAGCTCCTCTATATCTTTTAGTTGGATAAATTAATCCATTTATATTCAATGTTATTATTGATATGTAAAGACTTACTACTGTCATTTTGCATCCTGTTTTCTAGTTGTTTTGTAAGTCCTCTCTTTCTTTCTTACTGTCTTCCTAATTTTCTCTGGTAATATGTTTTAATTTATTGCTCTTTATTTTTAGTGTATCTATTCTCTTTTCTTTTTGCATAGTAGTTACCCTGAGACTTACGAAGAACATCTTACAGTTAGAACAATTTATTTTAAATTATTTGCACCTTAACTTTGATCACAATAAAAGAAGAAAAATCTACAAGAAAACTCAATTTTAACTGCACCTCCTTACTTTTTGTTGTCTCAATTTATATCTTTTTGTATTAACTATTTCTTAACAAATTGTTATTGTTTTTGTAGATTTATCTTTTAGTCTTCCTAATAAAGATATCAGTGGTTTATACACCACCATTACACTGAGTATTCTGAATATGTCTGTGTGCTTACTTTTATACCTTTCATAACCTCTTTTTATGGCTTGACATTCTTTTGTTTCAGGTAGACAAAGTCCTTCTAAAATTTCTTGTAACACAGGTCTGTGGTAATGAATTCCCTTAATGTTTGTTTGTCTAGGAAAGTATTTCCTTTTTATATTTAAAGGATAGCTTTCTAGGGACAGTATTCTCAGTTGAAAGGTTTTCTATCTTATTCAGTATTTTGAATATATCACCCCCACTCCCTCCTGCCCTGTAAAGTTTCTGCAGAGAAGTCTGCTGTTAGCCATATCAGAGCTCCTTTATATGTTACTTGCTTCTTTCAGGATCCTCTCTTTGTTCTTGAACTTTGAGAGTATGATTATTATATGCCTTGGAGTAATTTTATTTGGATTGAATCTGCTCGGTGTTCTTTCACCTTCTTGTACTGGGATATTCCTATCTTTCTTTAGGTTATTATTCTTTGAATAAACTTTCTATCCCCATCCTGTTTGCTCCCTCTTTAATGCCAATGATACATAGATTTTCCTTTTAAGCCTATTTTCTAGATCTTGTAAGCGTACTTCTTTCTCTCTCTCTCTTCTCTCTGAATGTGTATTTTCAAGTCTTTGAAACTCATTGATGTTCTATGACAGTGGAACACAGCACTGGGCAGAATTCTGAGTGCCCATGGTGAGAGTACTTAGACCAGCCATGAACCAGACGGAAATACCCTGCCCTGTCAAGAGAAACCTAAGTCTTGGCCTGCTTCACCATCAGCTAACTAAAGTGGCCTTGGACCCTGAATAAATTTCAGTGGTAACCAGGTTGTTGCAAGTGCAGTCCTTGGGTGAGCACTGGTGCTGTGCTAGTCTTGGAGGCTGTGGGCTTGGGATGTGACTCACTCTGAACTTCAGCTGCAGCAGCCACAGGAGTGCCTAATTACCCCTCCCCCAACTTCAGGCAGTATAGTAGAGAGAGACTCATTTTTACTTAGGGGAAACACAGGGACAATTACAGGGGGCATTGTCTTGCAACGTGGTGCCAACCCCACCACAGGAAAACAGAGCACCATGGAGAATACCAAAGCCCATTATATCAGGCCAATACAAGACAAATTGCCTGGGAACCCAGGCAATTTTTCTGTATCTTCCCAAAGTCCATCAGGGCTGAGTATCTTGGAGTCTGCGAGTCACACGGTGTACCTGGGCTTCGGACACCCTCTAGTGCTGAAATGGCTGCAGTGACCACAGACTTAGGGAATTCAGTGGTCAATTCCCTTTGATGATTAGAAAGCCTTCTAAAGAAGAATGGGTCAGTCTCTGAGCTCACTAATTCTTTTTTCTTTTTTGATCAATTATGCTGTTGAGACATTCTGATGCAATTTTCATTTGTCACTTATATTTTTCAGCTCCAGGATTTCTGTTTGATTTTTAAAAATTATTTAAACTGTTAAATTTATCTAATCAAATTTGAAATTTATTCTCTGTGTTTTCTTGAAGTTTGCTGGGTTTCCTCAAAATGGCAATTTTTTAAAAAAAATTACACTTTAAGTTCTGGGACACATGTACAGAACGTGCAGGTTTGTAACATAGGTATACACGTGCCATGGTGTTTTGCTGCACCCATCAACTTGTCATCTCCATTAGGTATTTCTCCTAATGCTATCCCTCCCCTGGCCCCCCTCCCCCTGACAGGCCCCAGTGTGTGATGTTCCCCTCCCTGTGTCCAGTGTTCTCATTGTTCAGCTCCCACTTATGTGTGAGAACATGTGGTGTTTGGTTTTCTGTTCTTGTGTTAGTTTGCTGAGAATGATGGTTTCCAGCTTCATCCATGTCCCTGCAAAGGACATGAACTCATCCTTTTTTATGGCTGCATGGTATTCCATGGTGTATATGTGCCACATTTTCTTTATCCAGTCTATCATTGATGCACATTTGGGTTGGTTCCAAGTCTTTGCTATTGTGAAGAGTGCTGCAATAAACATACATGTGCATGTGTCTTTATAGTAGAATGATTTATAATCCTTAGGGTATATACCCAGTAATGGGATTGCTGGGGCAAATGCTATTTCTGAAGGGGATCCTTGAGGAATCGCCACACTGTCTTCTACAATGGTTGAACTAATTTACACTCCCACCAACAGTGTAAAAGTGTTCCTATTTCTGCACATCCTCTCCAGCATCCTGTGTTTCCTGACTTTTTAATGATCACCATTCTAACTGGCGTGAGATGGTATCTCATTGTGGTTTTGATTTGCGCTTCTCTCATGACCAGTGATGATGAGCTTTTTTTCATGTTTGTTGGCCACATAAATGTCTTCTTTTGAGAAGTGTCTCTTCATATCCTTTGCACATTTTTTGATGGGGTTGTTTGTTTTTTTCTTGTAAAATTGTTTAAGTTCTTTTTAGATTCTGGATATTAGCCCTTTGTCAGATGGATAGATGGCAAAAATTTTCTCCCATTATGTAGGTTGCCTGTTCTCTCTGATGGTAGTTTCTTTTGCTGTGCAGAAGCTCTTTAGTTTAATTAGATCCCATTTGTCAAGTTTTGCTTTTGTTGCCATTGCCTTTGGTGTTTTAGTCATGAAGTCTTTGCGTATGCCTATGTCCTGAATGGTATTGCCTAGGTTTTCTTCTAAAGTTTTTATGGTTTTAGGTCTCACATTTAAGTCTTTAATCCATCTTGAGTTAATTTTTGTGTAAGGTGTAAGGAAGGGGTCCAGTTTCAGTGTTCTGCATATGGCTAGCCAGTTTTCCTAGCACTGTTTATTAAATAGGGAATCCTTTCCACATTGCTTGTTTTTGTCAGATTTGTCAAAGATCAGATGGTTGTAGATATGTGGCATTATTTCTGAGGCCCCTGTTCTGTTTCATTGAACTACATATCTGTTTTGGTAAAAACAGCTATTTTGAATTACCTGTGTGAGAGGTCACAGATCTCTGGCAATCCAGGTTGGTCACTGTGTTTTATTTAGTACATTTGGTAAGGTTATATTTTTTTGGAATGTTCTTGATGCTTGTAGATGTTCATCAATGGCTAGACATTGGATGATTTTTATTTATTCTATTCTTTGTAGTCTCACCATGTTTATACCCATTATTCTTTAGAAGGCTTTCTAATAATTCAAAGGAGATTGACTGTTGAGGTCCCTAAGCCTGTGGTTACTGAATCCGTTTCAGCCCTAGACGGTATCCTAAGCCCAGGAACACTGGGACTTGCAGACTCCTAGATACCCACCCCTGGTGGACTTTGTTAAGATGCAGAAAAATTGCCTGGGTTCCCAGGCAATCTGTCTTGTAGTGGCCTGATATAATGGGCTATGGTATTCTGGGTGCTCTGTTTCCCGTGGTGTGGTTGGCACTGAATTGTAAGACAATGTCCCCTGTAATCTTCCCTCTACTTCCCCCAAGCAAAAATGAGTCTCTCTATTTTACACTGCCTGGAATTGGGGGAGGGGTGATGTAGGCACTCCTGCGGCTGCTGTAGCTGCAGCTCAGGAAGGGTTACTTCCCAAGCCCACAGCCTCCAAGACTAGCACAGCACCAGTGCTCACCCAAGGACTGCACTTGCAACAACCTAGTTGCCACTGAAATTTATTCAGGGTCCGAGGCCACTTTAGTTAGCTGATGGTGAAGCAGGCCAAGACTTAGGTTTCTCTTGACAGGGCAGTGTATTTCCCGTCTGGTTAAGGGCTGGTGTAAGTACTCTCACCACGGGCACTGGTGGAATTCTACCCAGTGCTGTGTTCCACTGTCATGGAACATCGCTGAGTTTCAAAGCAAAGTCCCACACTCACTTTGCTCTCCTTCCCTCAAGCACACAAATTCTCTATCCATGCTGCACTGCTTGGGAATGGAGTAGGAGTGGTGTAGGCAATGTAAGACTATTCTTTACACACTCTTTTATTCATCTGTTCTTGTTATTACGCTAAAACCAAATACTGTGATCTCTCACCTGATTTTTCAGTTCTTGTGACGGTGCTTTCTTGCATGCATAGTTATTCCATTTGATGTTTCTGCTGGGGGAAGATTGCTAGAGGGTTCTGTTTAGTCATCTTGCTTTGTTTACTATTTTTCCAACCCTTAAGTCTTTTTTATAAAGGGACTGATCCTGTTCATGAAGGCATCATCCTCATGATTTAATCACCTCCTAAAGGCCCCATCTCCCAATACATTAAATATTAGGTTTCAACATATGAATTTTGTGGGGGTACACAACCATTCAGACCATAGCACTATGGCCATTGAGCTCATTTTGGAAATATGAGTTAGTTTGCCAGATGAAGAGAGCGATCTTAGGCCATGAGAATAGGGGAGAGTTATGACAAAGAATGATGAATTCAGCTTTACAGAAACGACGTGGATTATGTCACTTTTTCTGGAAGTTTAAATCTCAGCAACAACAATAAGAAGTCTTCAATATCACACTAACCTTAGTTCTTCTGAGTACGTTTCTTTTCAAATGTGTATCTGAGTATCCTTTCTGGTATATATTTTACTTTATTTTTTATCACTGCTCTTTCTTTCAAAATATACAACTGAATTTTTTCCCCAGTGTTTATTATTAGCCATATAATATTTGATCCCCAATGATATTCCTCACTTCCTAGAAGTGAGGTAGTTTTGGAGTTATAGTCATCTATACTAGGAAACAGGTAATATTAATATGTTAAGAATTGAGGAGAAGTAGTCAGCATGACTTTTGGCCACTCTTGCTGCTCTCACCTTTTTTACATGTAGAGTAAATGAAAACAAATTTTTTCCCAAAATATCCAAGTCTTTGATCAAATTCCCATAACAATTTGCTGTTGTCCTGGCAGGTTCTGGAGTAACAAGGACTCTGAGCACAGCAACCCTAGGTGGTGGAAAAGCAAATACTTGGTAATGAATCCTGAGATATTTAATTGAGAAATACTTTGCCATTGGTCAAGGGATAATTCACTAAGCAGTCTCTTTGTCCATTTTGACTTCTATGGTACCACTACCCACATATTAGGTTTTTTCTGTACATTCCCATGAAAAAATTGTTTATCCTTGGACTAGATTGATGTAGGTTATCCCCAGAAAAAGATTAAGGAAAAAAAGAGACATACCTTTGTTTAATTTATGCTAGATCATTTTGAAAGTCATTCTCTACAAAGACCATATGACAGGATACTTCCAATTTACAAATGAGGAAATTATAACTCTAATAATGCTGCTACTTGTCAACACCATAGCTGATTTTGTGATAGAGCCGATATTAAACCCCCTTTTATGTTCTTTCACAGCCTATGGTCTTTTGAAAGTTATACTCCAGCTTCCCCCAATACCTACCCAGAGCACTTATATAGATAAGGAGACTAAGAGATATTCTAAGTAAGGTGGGTTATCTATACTTGACTGTAGTCCAGATATAGCTCCTCCAAGGACTTTTTGAGATTTTTGAAATATTTGTTACTTCCTCAATGCATAGGAATTCCCACCAATGTAGCAAATCATTCATCCATTCAACATGTATTAATTGAATATCTAATATATTATGAGTACTCTTTTACAGGCTAAACCTACAGATGTGAAAAAATGGGCAAGGCCCTTGCTCTTATGAAACATTCATTATAATGGGACAATAAAAATGAACTGGATAATTTTAGAGAGTGGTAAGTGGAATAAGAGAAATGAAACTATTATTTGAAGCCATTACAAATGCACAACCAATATTTAGTTCACTGGTCTCATAGTCAACTCATTTTTCTTTCTGAATCATAAATGACAAAGCTAATTGAGGCCATGCTGTAATTACTTCTATGATCTAAACATTGATATAATTTCAGAACCTGGTAAACCTATACTGACCACACTCATTCTTGGGTAAAGAGACTGTGACCCAAGGTGGCTAAGAGATATGTCCAAGATCCCTGGCAAGGGTGATTGAGCTAAAAATTAAACATTTGTATATTTGTTTTCTACCACAAAGAAATTTATCTGTCAACAAAAGGAAAATTAGGCCAAAGGTCTTGCAACAATAACAGCAAAAACAAAAACAATGTTCAATTTAGGATTAGCCTCAGTATACCTTATTAGAATGCCTTGCAATATACTAACCTTTATATATCTAGTTTATAGAAAAAAATGAATACATAATGGACAATTCAGTGGGCTAAATACAGAAGCTTCCATGACCTCAATTTAAAATAGATTGTGAGGATCACTTGATATTTCTGAAAGCAACCTCCTAATTGCTCTCTCTGCTTCACTCCACAACCCATTCTCCACATGGCACTAAAGTAAACTGTTCACAGGAGGAATCAAATGTCACTTCTCGGCTTAAAATCTTCCAATTACTTTTTAGAATGCTGAGAAGTTGATCCAAAACTTCTTACCAGAGGCTCTTATCAGAAGGCTTCTTATCAGAAGGCTTTACCTGATCTGCTCCCACTGAATTTTTTAATCTTCTGCTACACTCCTTTCTCACTGTATTCTGCACACACTGGCCTTGCTGCTTCTAAATGATGCTAAGCATATGTCTACACCAGATATTTACATGCTTAAATCTTTCATATCCTTTTGTACTTAACCCAAATACAGCTTTCTTAAAAGAATCTCTACCAATCATAATATCTAAAACAGCTGTTCCTCTTATCCAAATACCTTCCTGTATTTTCAAAACAGAACTTACTACCACCTACAATTAAAGTATTTCTTTGTTTAATGTGTATTGTCTTTCTGTCCACTAGAATGTAAAATACACCAAAACAAGGGTCCCGTTCATTTTCTTCTGCTATATCTTCAGCCCCTTAATAAATGACTGACATACAGGAGTGACTCAGTCATATATGCTGAGTGAATGTCAGAGAGAAAGAATGGACTCATTAGCAATAGAGTTCTCCTGGGTCCCAGGTAGCCAACTAGTTGTGTGTAGGGAAAATTGCACTGCACTACTTGGCATATGCAACCTTGAGCAGAGTGCTTTGCTTTGTTTTTGCTCACCCTTAATTTGTATTTTCCAAAAGAAGATATTTGACTGGAGTATCTGAGCTCCATGGGATATGGAGTATTGCTATGGCAAGAGTTTTTATCAGTGATGTGAAAAATAACTATACCCCCTTATCTGCAGTTCATATTTAGCTTCCTTCACTCTTTTAAAGTCCCTGGCAAAAAATTTAATTTAAAAATAAAATAGGTTGGGTGAAGTGGCTCACGCCTGTAATCCCACCACTTTGGGAGGCCAAGTTGGGAGGTCAAGAGTTCAAGACCAGCCTGCCTGACATGGTGAAACCTTATCTCTACTAAAAATGCAAAAAGTAGCTGGGCGTGATGGTACATGCCTGTAATCCCAGCTACTTGGGAGGCTGAGGCTAGAGAATCACTTGAACCTGGAAGGCAGCAGTTGCAGTGAGCCGAGATTATGCCACTGCACTCCAGCCTGGGTGGCAAGAGAGAAACTCCATCTCAAAAAAATAAAATAAAATAATAAAATAAAATAAAATATATCAATGCATATTTTTTTTTCCAAAGGGAAGTTGCTTCATAGTCACTGGGGGCTTCTTTCTCCAGAAGGTGGCTGTATGTTTGTCAGGCATTTAAGATTCCTGTAAATAAGTTCACAGTAGACCTATACAAGTACATCTGATGGCACGCTAAGATAATAGTGAAGTTCTGAGCATATTCCAGTATATTGCTTAAAATTCACAGGTGGAAGTCAACTATATTGTATGCTACCATGGAGCATTTCTCACTGAACCAACATTTCAATTTTAGTCTGGTATCAGTGGCATTCTTTCAGCAGCCTACCTCACTGTCATGGGCATCCATCCCATGTGTGCCTGAAGAGGGTTGTTCAGTCTTACATGACAGCATTGTATGGATGTGTGTGTTAGGGAGTGGCGTGTGTGTTGTGTGTGTGTGTGAGAGAGAGAGAGAGAAAAAATGTGAATACAATTACTTGATTGATAATAGAATCTACTTGCCCATTGATGATTTCCCTGAAGTTTTACATGCTATATTGTAACCTTTGCTGTTTACTTAGCTTTGATTATAGACAAACCAGACCTTTAGGGATGTAGACTAGTGGAAGAGAACTGTGTGCCAGGGGCAAGGGCAGGAGAGCCTTCCTGGAGAAGTGAGGATCAGGCTTTGGTGTACCTTAATCATTCTTTTCTGGGGATTGGCCCCACCTTGGGGGCCCTATCTTGTTCCAGTCTGTGGTTCTGGATGTCTGCCCATACCTCTTTCCCTCTGATCACATTGGCTCAGAAACAAACCCTGATTCCTAGCATTCTGCTGGGCTTTAATCGTGCTACTCCCAAACTAAAATTCTTCCACACTGTCATCCTATGTATGGAACTCATTTTGTTCTCTTAGGGTTCAGCTCAGACCCATCTGTCTGACTCAGATCCCCAAAACTTGTGTCTCTCATGAGTGGTACTTACTATTATTTTTTAATTTTTAATTCTTGTGGGTACATAGTAGGTCTATATATTTATGGGGTACATGAGATATTTTGATACAGGCATATAATATATAATAATCACAATGGGGTAAGTGGGGTATCCACCCCCTCAAGCATTTATCAATTCTTTGTGTTATAAACATTCCAATTATACCCTTTTAATTATTTAAAAATGTACAACAAATTATTGCCGACTGTAGTTCCCGTTTGTTCTATCATATACTAGATCTCATTCATTCTAACTATTTTTTTCCCTATTAACTATCCCCACTATCTCCATCTCCCATTACCCTTTCCAGGTTCTGGTAACCGTCATTCCACTCTCTATCTCAATGAATTAAATTGCTTTAATTTTTAGCTCCCACAAATGAATGTGCCTGGCTTATTTTACTTAAGATAATGACCTCCAGTTCTATTCATATTGTTGCAAATGACAGGATTTCATTGTTTTTACAGTTGACTAGTACTCCATTGTTTATATGTACCACATTTTCTTTATCCATTCATCTGTTGATAGGCACTTACTTTGCCTCCAAAGCTTGCCTACTGTGACTGGTTCTACAATAAACATGGGAGTGCAATCTGTCCAATATACAGATTTCCTTTTGTTGGGGTGGGGGGTATATGCTTATCAGTGAAATTGCTGGATCATATGGTAGTTCTATTTTCAGTTTTTTGAGGAGCCTCCATATCGTTCTCCATAGTGACTGTACTAATTTACGTTCCCACCAACAGTGTATAAGGGTTCCCTTTTCCCCACATCTTCACCAGCATTTATTATTGCCTGTCTTTTGGATAAAGACATTTTAACTGGGATGAGATGATATCTCATTGTAGTTTTGGTTTGCATTTCTCTGATAATCAGTGATGTCGAGTGCCTTTTCATGTGCCCGTTTGACATTTGCATGTCTTCTTTTGAAGTGTCTACTCAGATCCTTTGAACATTTTAAAATCAGACTATTATCCTTTCCTATACAGTTGTTTGAGCTCCTTGTATATTCTGATTATTAATTCCTTGTCAGACGGGTAGTTTGCAAATTTTATCTTCCATTCTGTGGGTGGTCTCTTCACTTCATTGATTGTTTCCTTTGCTGTGTAGAAGAATATCATTGTGTTTTGATAAGGATTGCATTGACTCTGTAGATTGCTTTGGGTAGTATGGACATTTAAAAAATATTGATTCTTCCAATCTATAATGAACATGGAACATTTTTCTGTTTTTTCTGTCATTTTCAGTTTCCTCCATTAATGTTTTATAGTTTGCATTATAGAGATCTTTTACTTCTTTCGTTAAGTTTATTCCTAGATATTTTATTTGTAGCTATTGTAAATGGCATTACTTTCTTGATTTCTTTTTCAGATTGTTTGTTGTTGGCATATAGAGGTGCTACTGACCTTTCTATGTTGATTTTGCATCCCACAACTTAACTAAATTTGTTTGTCAGTGTTATTACCTCTCTAGGGTGCTATTTCAGGTGTGTGAGATTACACGATTCAGGAGTCAAGATGCCTGGGTTCAAAACCTGGCTTTCCTGTGTTCTAACACTAGTTACTTGTTCTCTTTGACAGTCAGTTTGCAAATCTGTGAAATGGACCTTATATTTCAATATTTATTGAGTTATGACATGAAAACATACATGTAAAGCCCTCTATGTAATGTCTAACAAATGCTTCAAGTAAATTAACCAACCAAAGAAAGGTCAGTGTTTGAATTAAAATTTGAATCTGTAAACTTCACTGGAATATTCTATAAATATATAGACCATTACAGGCTGACACAGATTATTATAAACAATATTATGGGCTACTCAGTATGCTGATTGCAGAAAGAACTCCCAGTGACCCCAATTTATTGCTGTTCTTACTAATCACTTGACATTTCTAAGAAAAGTGTTAATTAACCTTACCCTAGTCAGTAACTTTAATGCTGCCCTGCAAATTCTCTGTAGTGCTTCTGCTAGGTAGTATATTAGTCCTAGCCAATGCTGAGAAAGTTTGCCATTGCTCAACAGCCTACTTACTGGGGGACAAAGAGGCTCACATATGTACGTGCAAATGTTTTGTGAATCATCCTTTAAGTGGACGTATGTGTAGTTTGAAAGATATGGCACAAGCATTAGGACACTCCTCTCTGAAAATAAATTGGTCTCTGATGAGTGGCAAAATATCACTGAGACATTTCTTAGTCCAAATTCAAAGGATATATACATTATCTCTACCAGATGAGTGTGATGTGCTTTAAATCAGGAATTCTTCTCAATGTTCTTGATTTTTTTGGGGGGAATTACAAACAGATGTACATATGTGTATGTATATACATATATGTGTGCATCAGTATATATAGTGTTGAGTTTTTTGTGTATGTGTTGTTTAATTTTCTAATATAGCATGGTGAAAAGAAATACAGAAAAATGAATTCAGAACACATAAACTTCTAATTCTGCATTTATTATCCATGGAAAGTTATATACTGAGTTTTTGATAAAATAGGCATAATTATTCATGATTCACGAAGTCTTGTTAAATAGTTACTATATGTCAAGAATTATGCTGAGTCATTGTGAGTATTGAATAAATAATGTAATTATATACAAGTGTGTTTAATGGACTGAAAAGTAATAGGTAGATATTAAGTATCATAATCTTTTTTATAAGCATGTATAAGTAGTTATAAATAAATAGCATAAATTGTTAAATAAATTATTAGATTTATTTTCTAAAACAAAAATGAGGTTACATGATTAAACATCAGGTAATAACAGAAATGAAAAGTATACACAAAAAAGTACTATTAGTGAACATTTGCTATAATCCAGGCATTGTGGAAAGTATTTTCACATTATGTCTTATTGTTAAGAATGTTGTCTTTGAAGGCAGATCACCTGGGTTTCTGGGTTTAATTCCGTCTCTCTTTTTAACTAATCCTCTGGGCAAGTTATTGAACATCTTCCTGCCTGTTTGTTCATCTGTAAAATGGGTTCGTAACAGTATCTGCCTCATGGAGATAAATGAGCTGGTATATTTAAGGCACTTGGAGAAATCTCATCTATACACAACAACAGGAAAATAAATATTAGCTAAAGTTATTTTATTATTTAAAAGAACTATTCTGTATTCAAAAGAGGATTTATTTCATGTGTTTGTGTGGTGTGTGCATCTGTTTTGTGTGGTAGGCAGAATTTCTTAAATGGCCCCTGAAAGATGTCCTGCCTTCACCCTTGGAACCTATAAATATGATGAGATATTACTCTCATGATGACATATGGTTATATGGCACTGTTATCATAACATGGGGAGATTAGGCAGGTGGGTCGAATCTAATGACATGAGCCTTTAAAATCAGGGAGTTTTCTCCAGCTAGTAGCAAAAGAAGAAACCAGACAGATTTGCAGCATGAGAAGGACTTGATGAGCCATTGCTGATTTAAAGGTGGAGGAGGTCACATGAGAAGGCATGTGGGAGGCTTTAGGGAGCTCCACGAGGCTTCTCTGACAGCAAGGAATTGGGGACCTTAGTCCAACAACCACATATAATTAAATTCAACAACCACTAAACTCAGAAGAGAGCTCTTAGCCCCAGATGAGAAACGAAGCCCTAGCTAATACCTTAATTTTAACCTTGTGATATACTGAGCAGAGAAGTCAGCCACACTATCTCAGCCTTTTAACTTCCATAACTGTGAACTAATAAATAAGCGGTGTTTAAGCTGCTAAATTACTGCTAATTTCTTGTGCACAATACAAAGCAAATAGAATGTATTTTCCTCAGAAATCTCCTCGTTCATTCTGGAGACTTTCATTTGATGTTAATTAAAATAACACCACTAGAGTTTATATTTTAACAGTATTTAAAAAGGTTTTCCTCTTGATATTATTAATTTTGTACTATTAAGGTAAGACTAATACTTCAATGGCAAGGCATTCTAATTTCTGATAAAGCATCATGCTAAACAGGAATAGCTCTTCTATTGCTGCATTCTCTTCCAAGCCTGCGGGAGATGTTGACAACCAGTCACACACTGAACTCAGAATTTGTCTTTGAAGCTTTGTCACACATTGGTCAGGGTTTGCATGTGAGTTGAAACCCATATATATATAGTAGTTGAGGTGAACGTCATTAGCTTTTTCAGAACCATAAACATTTAATTTTTTGAAACCATATAAAGCATAATCAGCAGTATTGCAATCAATATCCTCTGACAACAGTGGGGCTTCGGGAAGATCCCTTGAGATGAGTCCAAATGGTTTAGGGAATAGATTGTGGTCTGTAATTGCAAAATTACCCTGCATATATGTGTGTAGGTTATAGGGCTTTCTTCTTAGCCCCACTGCTGCCTACAGTTATGCTTCCTTCTGCATGGAGGAAGCCACTTCTAGTAGATGAAAAAGAAGTGAACACACAGAGAAAGACAAAAAAGAGAGAAAATTGAATGAAGAGAGGAAATAAAAAGCATAAAAAAAGGGGAGGAAAAGAGAAAGTCATGATAGTGTTTGAGTGGGTCAAGCTGCATTGCTGGTTAGATCCAGAGTCACTGGTAAATGCAGCAACATCAGCTATCCCATTGCCGTATCCATGCCATGTTGTAGAGTAGAGGGAAGTAGCTCACACAGACAAGGAAGTGTTAAAGGTTGCCTTGGGAGTTTCTCAGTTTACGGTGAACTCATGAGTTTGTTGAATTATGAGCTCTTGTTTAGACATTATTTGGTTATATATGATAATCATGAAAATTTATGAGGTGATTTTAGGGTTTTTTTGGTCAACACAATGAATGTTCATTATCTTTGTGTTTTATTCTTGTGCAGACTTTTCAGCCCTGAAAAGCAGAAGGGACATATGATAAGTATCATGCTATACTCTTCATTCCTGTGACTCACCCAAGAGGTGAACACTGAAGTGACACTGGGTTCCATGAATGCATGCCAATGGGTGGGAGGGTGTTTTAAATTTTTAAAATATTTTTGAAAAATTTTTATAAGGGTTTTAAATTCACAGAAATATTAGAAATATAGGACAGAGACTCCCCATATGCCTCACACACGGTCTCCCCTATTATTACTATCTAGCAATAGTATGCTACAGTCCATGAACACAGAGCACCTGTCAGTTTATTTAGCTCTTTTTATATTTCTTTAGTTTTCCGAATATACATCCTGTACATATTTTGTTAGAATTATGCCCAGGTTTTCAATTTTTTGGTTCTATTGTTAAGTGGTATTGGTTTTTTTGATGCCAAATTCCAATTGTTCTTTGCTGTTATATAAGAAAGCAATTGGTTTTTGTACATTATTTTTGTATTACATGCTTTTGCTATGCTCATTTATTAATTCTAAGAAGTTTTTGTTGATGTTTCTGGGATTTTATACATAGATAATTATGTTATTTTTGAATAGACAGCTTTATTTGTTCCTTTTCAATCTGAATGCCTGACTTCTTTTTCTTGTCTTACTGTGCTAGCTAAGAAAACTAGTATTACATTCAATAGAAATGGTGAAAGAAAACATCCTTGTCTTCTCCTAAGGTTTGCTCTTTCACTTTCTCTGCAAGAGCCATGAAGGTATCTTTCTCAGATCTTCACCTTGAGAATCTGGAAAGCTTCCTGGAGGTAAAGCCCATGCAAATGTGGGGGTTCCTCTACAACTGCTGTCACCAGAACTTACACACCCTGGTCTATATTCAGCCTCCAGGAATTCATCACAATTACCATTTCAGCGTTTCTACTAGTTTATAGCTGTAGCAAATTCTTGTCCAGGTAAGAAGATTTCAGCTATGATTCTCTGGATTCATCTGTCTCTCTTGACTTCAGGGTGGCAATTTACCCTACAACCTCAGTTCTCCAATGGGTCAAGAAAAGTCATTGCTTTTCAGTTTGTTCAGTTTTTAAAATATTGCTATTATAAGGATAGGAGTGATGACTCCTACACTCTTTACATGACAGAGCTGAATACAGAAGTCCTATAGTGGTTTACTTCAAGCCACACTACACCTCACATTAAAGAGTATGCTCTCTTCTCTAGAGGTAATCTACTGTGCATTTTGAAATCCCATGGCTGATTCTGAGCTAAGCAATTCAGAGAAGAATCCAGGTCCTCACACTCTCCTTAATGGCTTCTCACTTAAGTGCCCACTTAAGTTACAGGGCCTTTATTTGCCAGTAAGGGCATCCACCCCCACCATGCTTCTGATATATTGTTTACTGCTCCATGCCCACTACCAAGAGGCATATAGTGAGTGGGTGGTTAATTATTTAAGAAGCAAATAATTACACTAGGGCCTATGCCTGAACAGTCTATTGAGGAAAACCTCAGAGTCTCGCTAGGTGGTCTGCTCCAACTATTAAAACATTCTACCCTTTAGAAAGCAGAATTCTGCTTCTTTGTAACTCAATTGTCCTAATTCTGAGCAATTGTAGCTTATCTGAGGTCCCCAGGTGAGCCCTCAGTGGCTTCCATGTCACATTTCCTGGTTGAATACCTCAATTTATCCAGCTGTTCTCCATATAACCTGGTTTCTATTCTGGATAATCTCCTTTGGGTAACCTCTCATTTTTTCTCTCAATGTCCCATTTATGGCATCATATTCAGAATTAAATATAACCAGGAGTACTGAGGGCTTGTGGATTAGTCCTACATGTAGTTGGGTATGCTGTGTTTCAGACACCGCCTTTCTGCTATCTATGACTGTGAGACTTGTTTTATGGTGACTTGAAGTTAAATTTACATGTGACAGAAATAGGCATCATCTTGCTATGCCTCATTTATTATTCTTTAAATAATATGTAAACATATAATGACCATCATGGTTATAATCCTTATTTTACTGATTTTGAAGAGTGAGGGTAGAAATCTTTATAGAGATGACTTAGCCTGAAGAATCTCCATTTGATTATTATTATTTTTTCTTTGCTGAAAGAAGAGTATTTTTTACTGTCTTTTTCAAATTCAATTTCATAAACCAGTTCAGTAAGCCATATTTTTCTAAGCCAACAGGGATAAAACTATTCTCCAGTCCATCTCCTCACAAAATCTTTTTGATTTTAATGAATTCAGACAGAAAGAATCAAGAATACAAAAGCATTATGCATTTCATCATCTGAGTTTTGTTCATGGCTAACAGCCATTCTTGGATTGAATATCTGCTACCTGATGGTTTTTATAAGATTACCAGGGCCACTATAGGACTGTAGGGTTCAAATATACTTCATTCATTCACTCATTCATTCATTCATCAAATATACAATAAGTTAACATTCCAGGGGAATAGACAGATGCTTAAATAATTATTTGGGAATAAAGTTTCCATAATAAGTGAGGCTATTTGTTTAAGCATCTCAGAGTCTGTGAGTGAAATGTAATTTTGGCAAGAGATTCTTACATTAAATTGCAAGCCATATTAAATGACCAACACTTTTAGAACTGTTTTATATTTCAGAATTTGGGGACCTAAAGTTCTCTCTCCCTGGGGAGTTCTTTCCTATCCATCGCTCATAAATCTGCATGGTGACTCCTTTTTTGTTTATGAAACTTGGTTTATTTGACTTACTTTCTCTTCTTTGTGCTTCCTCTACATCGGAGATTTTTCTCTTTATAATATCTCTAATGTTTCATTGCAGTAATTTATAAGATTTTCTTACTCTACTGAGCTACAAATTTCCTTCAGATAGTACCATAATATATACCTCACAGTTCTGGTTCTGAGCCCCTACTTACTTTAAGATGATTAGTATGTCCTCAATAATGCTCAGTTGAATAAATAAAACTCAAATCTATAAATATATAGAAATGTTTCTGCTAAACCATCCCAGGCAAAGGAACTTCTTGCATGAAAGAGAATTCAAGAGATCTGTTATTTAGATGGGAAAAATACATATTTATTCTCACGAACATCTAATTGAAATTTGCCACTTCATTCAGTTATGAATGTAAGTAACAAATCATAGTAGTATTAGCAGTACCCATAACCTTGTCACTAATACAAATGACAGACATTTTCATATTTTATTACAGTTGTTAAAGAGGTATCAAAATATTATTTATGCTTAATGCCATTTGTAATTATGTTATTTATTATAACTTAATGACAGGCCTTCATATTTAATACAATAATAAAAGGCAACTATGTTACTACATCATAGATTTTTTCTTCAGTTCTTTGATAACTATAATGTAACTATTTTCTTGGTAGTGGTATGTATTTTATTTTATGTCTTTAGAAACTTTATTCTGAGAAAAGAGTTCATAGGCTTAAATAGACTGAAGAATTGTTCTATGGTACGAAAAATTTTAAGTGCATCAAGCCATATTATTTTCATGAAAATTCAATACAAAGCAAATTATAATTCAATAAAACAAATTTTAGCATATGCATCCTCTCTTTTCTATATTTTTAGGACTTACCCTTGTACCCTCTTTGAGATGCCCTATATTCATATTTATCTATCACCTCCCCCAAAACGAGTCTGGTCTCAGTTATTTGTTTCTGGTGACATATTGATTATCCTTGAATTACATGAATTCTAAAGAGTAATGCTTCCCAGGAGATGCTTTTCCTTTTTATTATGGAGTAAAATATGCGGCCACTGTTTAAAATGATTTTACAAAATAGCTCAATGATGTCAAGTTTAGAGAAATAATTTTTAGAAAGGCAGAACATAAAAACATATTTCAATAAGTTAGGAATGTCCAACAATATTCAATCTGATAATTATTGTATTTTCAAAATTAAAAAAGTTTTAAAGTGAAAACAGTGGTTTTTACTACCACATTACAAGGATAACATTTTGTTCTAACCATTGGGAGCATGCACACCTTCAACAGAGAGTAATTCTTCCAAGGTGTCCACATTGCCTAAACCTATGGAACAACAAATAGGAACAGAAATAGAACAATACTATTTTGGAAGAAAATACTCTCAGGATCAAATTTTAACAAACTTAGACATAAAAACTGAAAGTTGATTGTGATATCAGCTCTGATATTAAAAAGTGAGATTGAAACATGGATTGATAAGAGATACAGGGCACATGCACCAAATGATGAGGAAGAATCATGCCTAGACATGGGAAGGACAGGAAGGTAAAAGAGGGAAATGGTTAATAAATTAGGAAACTTCATAAAGGGAATTTTCTGCCAACTTTAAAAAGAATGCAGAGTATCGCTGAAGCCATCATTGGTCTAGAAGCTTCAGGAAAGCAATGCTATTGGAATGAAATGCAACTTTAGGATCTGAATGATGGAAGATAATCAAATAGTATAAAAAAGAACAAGTTTTTAGTGATGTCACTTGAAGTTCAACAAAACACACTTGTTTTTTGCTGTTGTTGTTTTGTTTTTGTTTTTGCTTTTTAGAGATGCTTCCCTATTTGCTTGCTCACTCTGGGCACCAGACTCTTGACATTTGTATCCGTTCAGGGACCCAATAACATGGTTGCCAAAAACAGTAATTTTAACACAAGAATTTATGGAAGATGGCAATAGGACTTGTTAAAAATGATTAAGTTTCCTTTAGTAATACACTAATAGGGTTTGCCATCTGTACATAGAAAATAAACTATAAGGGCTTTACATTGGATTAATTGCCTGTTACCAATCATTTATGCATAGGTTATAACTATTAAATGTCATGAAGGGCATTAGGCTTATTAAATGTACAGGTTTTCCATATGGCTCCTTTTTTTCTGAATTGTTAGGGGTTGGTGAAGACTGAGCTAGAACATGGCGGGGCTTCGAGAAATAGTACTATTGGTTATATGGATAGAATAGCCATGTTCCACATGTTGACCATAAACTAGCTCTCAAAGGAAAAGGATCTTCAAGAAAGTCTAAATGGCTTTCTGTGTGAAGAATGAGCTCTACATTCTCCCCAAGGACCAAAATGATTGAATCATTTTTCCACTGATTCCCCTCAAACACATTTGATTTTTCTTTCCCAGCCACTCCTCCAGTTCAAGTTCTGGCTCCAGCCCAAATGCAGATGCAAGCAGGATTCCAGGGTTGGAGAGCTACAAGGAATGAAAAGAAATACATGTTATATGTTGGGAACCTATGCAACAAGATGTAGAGGAAGAAGTTAAGCCTGGAGTGTGTGTTATAGAAGTGTTTGCTGGTAGGCTGAAAATAATTGGAGAAGGTGTGATCTGAGAGAGCTGAAAAATGTGAACCCAAGATGAAAGAGGAGAAGGCTCTTAGAGTGGGGAAAGGGCTAGAGAAATTCTTATCCTTTGCCCAGAAAAGATTAATGACTGTTGAGTGTAGATGTTTAGTATGGCTTCCACCCTCTTCCCTTTTAAAAAATACAGCTTTATTGAGGAATAATTGACACACAATAACCTGCATATATTTAAGGTGTAGAATTTGATAAGTTTTGAAATATGTATACATCTGTGAAATCATCACTCCCCAAAAGTGTCTTCATGCCCCTTTGTAACCTCTTTCTCCTGACCCTCACTGCCACCCCAACTCTGTCCCCAGGCAAACACTGATCTATTTTCTGCCATTACAGATTAGTTTGAATTTTCTAGAATTCCATATAAATGAAGTAACATGATATGTTCACCCTTTGAGTTGACTTTTTTCACTCAACAGAATTATTTTGAGATTCATACATGTTTTTGCATGTATCAATAGTTCATTTTTTATTGATGTATAGTATACCACTGTATAATGATATTACAATTTGTTTATCTATTCACTGGTTGATGGATATTTGGGTTATTTTCAGTTTTTGGCTATTACAAATACAATTCCTATGAACATTTGTGTACATGTCTTTGTATGGAAATATGCTTTCATTTCTCTTCAATAAATACCCAGGAGAGGACAGTATATACATCATACAAATATATAGGCTTAATTTTTTAAGAAACTCCCAAACTGCTTTCCAAAGTAGTTATATAAGAGTTTTAGTTCCTCCATCTCCTCACGAACACTTGATATGATCTTTTAAATTTTAGCCATTCTAATTGGTGTCTAGTATTTTGTTACTGTATTTTTAGTATTTTTAGTTTTGTAGTTTTAATTCTCATTTCTCTAATGATGGATATTGACTATCTTTTCAAGTACTTATCTGAAACCTGTGCATCTTCTTTAATTTTTTTTATTTGCTTTTAAAAGTTTTTTAAAGAGATGGAATCTCACTTTGTTACCTAGGCTGGGGTGCAGTGGCACAATCATAGCTCACTGCCACCTCAAATTCCTAGGTTCAAGCAATTCTCCCACCTCAGCCTCCCAAGTAGCTGGGACTAGAGGTGTGTGCCACTATGACTGGCTAATTTTTAATTTTTTTGTAGAGAAGGGTTCTTGCCATCTTTGCCAGGCTAGTCTGGAACTACTGGGCTCAAGTGATCATCTCACCTTGGCCTCCCAAAGTTCTGGGATTACAGGTATGAGCCACTGTGCCAGGCCACTTGTGTACCTTCTATGGTGAAGTTTCCATTTAAACACTTTGGCCATTTTTAACTGGTGTTTAATTTTAGTTTTAATTATTTTTTTGTATTCCTCTTAAGTTTTGAGAGTTTTTTTTTATTATACTTTAAGTTTTAGGGTACATGTGCACATTGTGCAGGTTAGTTACATATGTATACATGTGCCATGCTGGTGCGCTGCACCCACTAACTCGTCATCTAGCATTAGGTATATCTCCCAATGCTATCCCTCCCCTCTCCCGCCACCCCACAACAGTCCCCAGAGTGTGATATTCCCCTTCCTGTGTCCATGTGATCTCATTGTTCAATTCCCACCTATGAGTGAGAATATGCAGTGTTTGGTTTTTTGTTCTAGCGATAGTTTACTGAGAATGATGATTTCCAATTTCATCCATGTCGCTACAAAGGACATGAACTCATCATTTTTTATGGCTGCATAGTATTCCATGGTGTATATGTGCCACATTTTCTTAATCCAGTCTATCATTGTTGGACATTTGGGTTGGTTCCAAGTCTTTGCTATTGTGAATAATGCCGCAATAAACATACGTGTGCATGTGTCTTTATAGCAGCATGATTTATAGTCCTTTGGGTATATACCCAGTAATGGGATGGCTGGGTCAAATGGTATTTCTAGTTCTAGATCCCTGAGAAATCGCCACACTGACTTCCACAATGGTTGAACTAGTTTACAGTCCCACCAACAGTGTAAAAGTGTTCCTATTTCTCCACATCCTCTCCAGCACCTGTTGTTTCCTGACTTTTTAATGATTGCCATTCTAACTGGTGTGAGATGGTATCTCATTGTGGTTTTGATTTGCATTTCTCTGATGGCCAGTGATGATGAGCATTTTTTCATGTGTTTTTTGGCTGCATAAATGTCTTCTTTTGAGAAGTGTCTGTTCATGTCCTTTGCCCACTTTTTGATGGGGTTGTTTGTTTTTTTCTTGTAAATTTGTTTGAGTTCATTGTAGATTCTGGATATTAGCCCTTTGTCAGATGAGTAGGTTGCAAAAATTTTCTCCCATTTTGTAGGTTGCCTGTTCACTCTGATGGTAGTTTCTTTTGCTGTGCAGAAGCTCTTTAGTTTCATTAGATCCCATTTGTCAATTTTGTCTTTTGTTGCCATTGCTTTTGGTGTTTTGGACATGAAGTCCTTGCCCATGCCTATGTCCTGAATGGTAATGCCTAGGTTTTCTTCTAGGGTTTTTATGGTTTTAGGTCTAACGTTTAAGTCTTTAATCCATCTTGAATTGATTTTTGTATAAGGTGTAAGGAAGGGATCCAGTTTCAGCTTTCTACATATGGCTAGCCAGTTTTCCCAGCACCATTTATTAAATAGGGAATCCTTTCCCCATTGCTTGTTTTTCTCAGGTTTGTCAAAGATCAGATAGTTGTAGATATGCGGCGTTATTTCTGAGGGCTCTGTTCTGTTCCATTGGTCTATATCTCTGTTTTGGTACCAGTACCATGCTGTTTTGAGAGTTCTTCATATATGTTGGATAAAAATATTTTATGAGATATGTGAGTTGCCATTCTTTCTTTCAATCTTTGGCTCATCTTTTCATTCCCACTGCAGATCTTTGGAGTTCCTTTTCTATTGTGTGGCTCTCTCCTCGTCAGTGCTCCGTCTTGTGAGCTGTAGCTGCCTTGTTAACGCAGACTGTCAGCTCCAGGAGTCCACCTGGCCCAGGCTTGATTCCCCACTCATCTCTATGGCCTAAAAAACCTCTGAAAATAGTAAAGTGGGCAATTATAGGATCATCTCAATTGCTTTCCATTTCTTAGAAGTTACTGTCATTCCTTGCTTGATGTCTAATGTCTTAAAAACTGTAGTTTTATATATTTTGTCATTTTTTTTTTGTTCCTTCAGGCAAGAAGACAAATCTGCACCTTACTATTTCATAGTGGCCAGAACCAGAAGTCAGAGACCAATTCTGGGAATGGATACTGGATACTATAATTGCAATTAAAAAACAGTCTGTTGTTTTCTGCTGCTATAACAAAAAAATACCATAGACTAGGTAGCTTAAACAACAGAACCCTGGGATAATGCACCATAGAAATTAATAATATAAATGAAGGATACATGTTTCTTTTGTAAAGTGGAATAAAGATAGATAGATACTCAGGCAGAAGTTTTAGGAAAAAGAAGATATGGATGTTGAGGAGCTAGAAATTGATTATTTTAAATTGCCCTTGCTCCTATAATCCTTGGGATAATTTCATGTACTCACGTTGGTATCCAAGTTTGAGGAACACTACTCTCTGCAAGACAGAGATAGAGCAATGGAAATTAACATATTATATGGAAGAGGCAGTACATTGTTGCTCTTCTTGGGCCAGAATTTGTGAAATGTGAGGCCTAGAGCCTTTCATTAGAAGTTGGGAAATTGGTCTCTGACTTCGCTAGCAGTGGGATCTTCAACCAAACACTCTGGTTCTTGAGTCTACATTCCCATCTATGATATAAAGGTAGTCAAGTCTCTTACAGCTTTAATTTTCAGTGGCTCTAGTTTGAATTGTAGCATGCAATTCAATATGGGGAATTGGCATCTAGGTAGGTTATGGAGATCCTTGAAGGTCAGGTAAAGAACACTAGGCTTCTAATATTTGACATTTTATTGGGCTTCTGATGGGAATCATTATTAATGATCAGTAATTGAATGGCAAGAATACATACAACCACAGGGCTCAAAAGCAATAGAAAGGATTTGAGGATTATAAGACATTTTCAGTTATCCAGGGTCTGGCCCTAACCACTAATGAGAGTAATGGAAAAAAAAGGCATAACAATAACATTTGTGCTTTGGGGTATACACTATTTAATATTCACTCAATAATCTTAAACAATCCCCCAAATGTGATTCAGCTAGTTTCATTTCATAGATTAGATTAAAAATATATATTAGAGAGGATGTAAATATGCTGGTCAAGGTCACACAGTAACTACATAGAGGAACCAGGACTCAAACTTAGGGGTGCATCTTATCCTAAACCCCATGGTCTTTACATTACAATTATTGCGTCAAGTATTCTGTGTTGTGAGCCTGAGCACATGGATTTGAGCAGGACCTTGTTCTGTATTCACTTCTTTTAAACACTTTTAAGCCTTATAATCCATAATTTTAATTTAACTCATTGTCATTATAAATGAGGTCTAGACAAGGTGCCTCCTGTAAGCTCTAGGAAGGAAAAAAAGGGTAATTATTTTGGGAAGTCACACTCAAGAAAAACTACAAACTATAGGAAGATTTAGAATAAACACAGGATGGTTATGTACCAAATCACCATCAGTCTTTTTCTACCCTGTAAGAGACAATAAAAACAGTCTGTATTTGACAGTCTTGCACCTAACTTTAAGCATTCACAGACTTCTTATTTTACTGTTTCCATGACAACACATGGCATTTTAGGTATGTTTTTCAAAGAAAGGTGAAAATTACTCTCAGTGTTAAATTGAATTTTCTCCTTTTCCTCACCTATTTTATTCATAGATACTTAGAAGGTACAGCAATTTCACATTCCTTTCAGAATTTCAGTGCCATTTTTCTACATTAGATGCAGATTAAATGATTTCAACTTCAATTCCTTATTCTGAATCCAGTATTTTTATATAGAGAAAAAGTTTTCTTAAGATTGCTCTATTCAACAAGCAATATTCATTATAATAGGAATGTTCCACAAAATTGTATTCATTTTTTGTAACTTTCAAATTTGTAAGTGCTCAGTATTTTAGACACTCACTGCTAAACTTGGATGTAGTTCTCTATTTGCTCTACATAGGGTTTCTCTTTTATTCCATCTGCTAGTAAATAATTAAATGAGGAAGGAATCAACAAATACTTGGGAAGGAATTGAGAATTGAATAAATAAGTATTTTTGAAGTAATTTTTAAAATTTAGAAAACAGAAACATTCTTTTAGAGTGAAATATTTGATGGTTAAAAATAATTTATTTTGGGGATGAAAAAAGACTGGATATTTATTGAACATTTGTAGTTGTATTAATCAGGATTTTCCAGAGAACCAAGCCATCAGGTGTGTGTGTGTGTGTGTGTGTGTGTGTGTGTGTGTGTGTGTGTGTGTAGAGAGAGAGAGAGCTTGGTTGAATTTAGTGAATTGGCTCACACAGTTGTGAAGGCTTTGTAAGTCCAACATTTGTAGAATAGGCTGGCAAGCTGGAGACCCAGGAAGGGTTATAGTTTGAGTCCAAAGGTGGTCTGCTGGCAGAATTTCTCTTGCTGAGAAGAGGTTAGTATTTTGTTCTATTAAGACCTTCAACTGATGGAATGAGGTCCACTCACAGGATGGAGGGTAATCCACTCTACTCAATATCCACTGATTTAAATGTTAATCTCTTCCAAAAAAAAAATCTTCACAGAAACATCCAGAATAATGTTTCTTCAAATATCTGGGCACTGTGGCCCAGCCAAGTTGAACATAAAATTGACCATCACAGTATATTGGGCCAGGCACTGTTCTAGGGGCTGGTTTTTAAAAGATGACCTTGCAGAACCAACCCAGTACAGTGAAATCTTTTGGCTTCTACTTCCAATCATGTGTCCAGGCATATTGATTATGTGTTGAATACTTAGAATGTGCCAAACATAGTTGCTGCCTGTGGGGATTAGTCTAATGGGGGAATTATCATATCTTAGAAAGCCACTGGGAATTGTTGTATATCTTAAAGAGATTAAGCCCCTTGCTTGGCATCAAGTGCTCTTTAACATTGGAGACAATATTGCTTAGAAAGCAGCTTTTTATATTTGTGTGGCATTTAATAGTATCCCAAGCACATTGATATTTATTGTTTGGTTTGAGTATCACAACAATCTGTGACCTAGAAAGGATGACATTTCATTCTCACTTGACCAAAGAGGAGCCTGCAGCATTATCCTTCTGAGCTAGCAGTGACATCTCCAATCTCTTGTTTCTAGACTCCTCATGGATGTTCTAGGAGTGACAGTGATTTCCTCAGGGCTACACACTTATGAGAAGAAGCCAAAACTTTGATTTCTTTTTGTCTATGTCTGGAATTTGTGTTCTGTCAGCTTTTATATATTATTTTCACTGTGTGTGTGTGTGTGTGTATGTATGTGTGTGTGTATGTGTATGAGTTGAGAGACATTCTCTGTTTCTTGTTTTCAAAGCCAAACCCAGAGAATTCGGAACTAACAAACATCCTCTCCAGCCCATTCTCTGTGGGCCGCCCTAATAGCTGCTTTCACAGGATTATTTCCCAGCTGGGTAGTTTCCAAAAGTATATATACTAGGAACAAAGATTTTCATCCTGCTTTTCAGATCCCTAATAGTATTTCAAAGCCTGAAAACAAAAGGAATGCACAACTGGGTGATTAAGAAATTTGAATTGAGTGGGAAGTAAACCGAGATAGCTGATGAAATGAAAATGGAAAGGAACTTGCATTTATGTCTTTGGTTCTCTCCAATTAACACTTTTATCCCTTCTAGTGTGCATGTGCCCAAGACCTTCTCATCACCCTACAGTTAACTCTTCCTAAAAAGGAAGGCACTTTTGAGGCTGATTTAACCTGATTCATCCTCTAGAAGTAGCAAATCTTAAGGCAGAGGCAGGGCAATGTGGTAGGAGTAGGCATTCTGGGGTCAGGTAGATTGCCATTTATTTTATGGGTGATTATTAGAAAGTCACACAGAGTGTGATGTTCCCCTTCCTGTGTCCATGTGATCTCATTGTTCAATTCCCACCTATGAGTGAGAATATGCAGTGTTTGGTTTTTTGTTCTTGCGATAGTTTACTGAGAATGATGGTTTCCAATTTCATCCATGTCGCTACAAAGGACATGAACTCATCATTTTTTATGGCTGCATAGTATTCCATGGTGTATATGTGCCACATTTTCTTAATCCAGTCTATCATTGTTGGACATTTGGGTTGGTTCCAAGTCTTTGCTATTGTGAATAATGCCGCAATAAACATACGTGTGCATGTGTCTTTATAGCAGCATGATTTATAGTCCTTTGGGTATATACCCAGTAATGGGATGGCTGGGTCAAATGGTATTTCTAGTTCTAGATCCCTGAGGAATCGCCACACTGACTTCCACAATGGTTGAACTAGTTTACAGTCCCACCAACAGTGTAAAAGTGTTCCTATTTCTCCACATCCTCTCCAGCACCTGTTGTTTCCTGATTTTTTAATGATTGCCATTCTAACTGGTGTGAAATGGTATCTCGTTGTGGTTTTGATTTGCATTTCTCTGATGGCCAGTGATGGTGAGCATTTTTTCATGTGTTTTTTGGCTGCATAAATGTCTTCTTTTGGGACTGTTGTGGGGTGGGGGGAGGAGGGAGGGATAGCATTGGGAGATATACCTAATGCTAGATGACAAGTTAGTGAGTGCAGCACACCAGCATGGCACATGTATACGTATGTAACTAACCTGCACAATGTGCACATGTACCCTAAAACTTAAAGTATAATAATAATAAAAAAAAGAAAGTCACACAATACCCCAGAATCCCAATTTCTTTATCTTGTGAGGATTAAATGAATCAATGCATTTGTGTGTGCCTATAGTAGGTAACGCTCAGTACTCTTAGCCCTATTTCACTTTAAACAAAAAAGGATGCCAATTATTACAAAATTTTAAAGACCCTAAGATATGAAGAGAAGAATTCTGGCACCAAAGCTTTTACTTGTGGAAGGGGCCTGCTGGCCATGTCCCTCATCACACATCTGACCTACCTTCAGGACTGACTCAAGTCCTTCAGTTACATTCAAATGAGTGACCTACTCACTCAAGGCAGATATAAGGCCTTCCCCAAAATTACTGCTACATACTGCTTTGGTTTTACCTAGTGTTTATCTCAATGGAAATATTGAGTACTAGGGACTTTTCCAAACTGAGAAAAACTGCTGCTTTTAAAGGACTTCTGTTTTCCTGGGCAGTTGCAAATTTGAAGGCAGAATTTTTATTTGTTTTTGAGACAAGGTTCCAGGCTGGAATGCAGTGGTGAAATCATAGCTTACTACAGCCTTGACCTCCCAGGCTCAAAGGATCCTCCTGCCTCAGTCTACCGAGTAGCTGGGACTACAGGTGTGCACCACCACACCCGGACTTGAAGACAGAGTTTTGAAGTTCAGGATCTGCTCCCTACTTTTAGTTTAAAATAGTCCTTTTGGTCATAGCTATGCTGCAATGGGTTATGTTCCATTTGTAATAAGGAAATGTTAGTTTCTAGTTTGTCTGCTTTAGCATTACCAAGTTCTTTCCATTTCAAAGTTGCTTAATTTTTCTTCTTTCACAGGGAGTTATTTTTTTTAATGGGTGGAATTTTTATTGTTTATGACTATTAAGTTGATAAAATTTAAAATTATAAAAAATTTTAAGATAGTATAAAAAATCATGTATACCCTTGACATTGCTTCAGAAATTTCTTATATTTTCACTCTCTCTGGCTCTCATTTGGTCTCTGAAACATTTGAAATTGACTAGGATACTTGTAACCTCTTTACTTCTGAATACTTCAGTGTGCATTCCCTAAGGAAGGACAAGCACTTTCCCTTAACATCAAATGTTCACCCACTAGTTTTGGCACTCACTTGTGATTTCCTAACTCCATCATTTCATCCATATTTATTAATCAGCAGTCTACTGAAAGGAAGAGTTTGTCCCTTATTAATTATTTATATCAGTATGGGCTCATGGATTTTTATCTTATTTGGTGGGTTATAATCCATTAGTAATTTCATTTATTTTGATTTTCAAATTATTTTAGATTTGGCTAGTGGGAAACACTTCACTATAGCTCTGATGTGTTTTTGCCATGTGCTCATTTGTTTTTAGCATGCACTGGCTTGACAGAATGTCTCCAGGTTCATCTTTTACGTATGCTGCCTTACCCTGGGAAGCAGCCTTTTATCCAAGGAGTCCTGGCACTAGGTATACTCGTTGCTAACAGTGTATCATTGCTTCTAGATCCACTCAGCAACAGAGCTAGTAAATATCTTTATTAATTATAAACTTTGTGTTAATTCAATCCCAAGCCAGCACCACCCCGGGTATATTCTAGTCTCTTTTCTTATCTGTAACACGCTTCACTAACATTGAGAAACCTGGCTTTCATTATCCTAAATACATTGACTCATTTGATCAAGCCTGTAATACAGTGAAGGCAGCAAGAAGGGCAGAAAAGCAAGGTCTTTAACATCTGTTGGTCATGGCTGCCACTCTAGAAAACCACACTGATGGCTGAGAGGAAACACTACCTCCATGTCGCTTAGCCTGTTCCTTCTTTTCAAAGAGAGATTATGGGTGGTGTGAAATGTTGTGACTCCCAGTTTGACAGTCCATGTTACCATTGTCACCACTAGGCACCACAAGTAGAGACAGTGTTTATCACATTTCCAGGCCAGAGTTTCTTTTCTTTTTTTTTTTTTTTTTTTTTTTTACCAAAGCTGTACATATATTTTAAACATGAAGATATTTTGGAAAATCAGGTCTAAGTTTTCTTTCTCCAAACAGGTATGTTTAAATTCTTTATAATTTTTTTCCATACAAGAGAAACTTTTTCATGGTACAAAGGATGAAGGTAAATTACAGTCCTATAGGCGATGAAGGTAAATTACAGTCCTATAGGCGATGAAGGTAAATTACAGTCCTATAGGCAGTCCTGTTAGAGTGACTGTTCTATACGTATTATTGACCATTTTAAATGTACCCTTCCCCTAATGGCCTTTTTTATTTGTTTATTTTAATGTATTTAATCTGTGCCAAGAGAAAGCTATAAAGCTTTTCTATTCTCTGAATTTTTTTTTTCCCATTTCTAGGGAGCCTAGAATAGGTATTGTTCCTTAAAACTGAGGATGGGAAAAAGAAGCCTCATTCTTAGATGCAATGGTATAAATTCTAAGGACATTTGATGGGGGTTCATCTGATTCTGTTAACTGGTTAACAGAGTCTATTGCTCTACATTTTGATGAAAATTATCTAAAGCAGCAGGCTATATCTCAAGAAGAAATGTGTGATATCAGAATCTATTTTCTCCATCAAATTCAGATCTCATCCAAGGGACCAACCCAGTAAGACACACCTCTTTCCCAACAAGGAGACTGACGGTCCTAGAATCTGTGAGGTATTTATTCAGTATAAAATTATGAGGCCAAAGGGGAATCTGAAGCACAAAAATATTTTCAAAATTATATAAAGAAGGTTAGAAAGTACAATCAAGGTTTTGGTTTGAAAGGTGAAGACCAAAAATGGGGAGAGAAAAAATGAAGTCAGCCATAACGACATCTAAGGAATATCAGGATGCTCAGGAGGCATAGAAAAGCAAGTAGCAAAGGACTACAGACAGGAACAGAGTGGGGCAGCCTGCTGTGGATGGTGGTGGTTCTGTGACACTTGGGCTTAAGGAAATTGGGCAGATCCAGACATACTATAATCATATGATTTCTCCCTAAATAGTAGACCCTACAGAGCAACGATTTTTACCACAGCATCTCTTCTTGTCATCTCAAGCTAGTTTCCTATAAACAGCGTGTACAGAGAGACTTGCAGTAGCGATGAACTCCTTTGAAGCAGGTGATCATGACCATTCTGCCTCCTCTTGCAGCCTTGTTTTATGTTAATCATTTGTCACACAAACTGATAGTGTTAAAGAAAAGAAAAAGGAAAGCAATTACTACAAAACACTCTGCTTTGGAGCTTGATAGCTTTGTTTAAATATCTGCTTGATCACTTACTAGAGGGGTGTGTGTGTGTGTGTGTGTGTGTGTGTGTGTGTATTTTACCTGACTTTATTGTGCCTCAGTTTCCTCATATATAAAATGGAATTAAAAGAACCTTCTCAAAGTGCAGTTTTGAAGATTATAAAACACTGACAGTAATTGGCATATAATATATTCTTAATAATATTAGCTATTATGTTAGTCTGGCTGTTAATATTTTACTTTTTTAAAAACATTATAGTGTCTCCATTTCCCAGCAGGTTTTTGAGACAGATAAATAGATTATTACTGCAACTTAATATAAACAATCTAAGGACTGAGGAAATAAAACTTTCTGAAGTATATAGAACTGATGAGTGGCAAAGATGGGATGCTTAGGCCATGGATTCTAGAATTCATGTTCATTCACTCAGACCATTAGCCCTAATACCACCTTTTTACCCTCTACCGCTCTGCAACTCTTGAAGGTATATATGGGGTCTCCTGTTATGTCAAAGTGTTCTTTCTGGGATGGAACAAATGTTTTCTTCCTGGGAGTAGAGAAAGTGGGATGGCCTTCCTAACTTTGGAAATTTCTAATCTAGAATGAAATACCTATATCTAAAACACTTCTTATGCCACTTCTTTTATTCCAGCCATTCCTTCTGCAACCAGCTACCTGTGGTGTAACCTGACAGCCCCTTGCCTCAGTACTCAGTACTTCTGGCTTTCTGTCCGAAGGTGGTTTTTTTTTTTTAGGCAATGAAGGTACCTACTGTATGCACAAACACACCCCGATATTTTTAGGAAGCTTATATCCCATGAAGTAACACTTGACAAAAAGGAATGAGAGCATATGGATAGTAGCTTCCTCATCCAGCCCTATGGTGGACAATTCAGAAGTATATTCTATGGGTTCCTCAAGGGCACTGGCAGGATTCAACTTCAGTTGCCCACTCAAGAGGCAAAGTCAGCTCAAGAGTTTTTCTTCTTCTCTCTTTCACTTTCCTCTGTCTTTCACTTCCCATTTCACTTCCTTAAGATTGCTTTCTGACGTAGATTACCTTCAGCAATTTTTTTTGGATCGTGCCTCTTTTTTATTACAATTTTATTCTGCTACAGGCTCTACTTTGTAATAACATTTAATTTTAATGCAATTTTAATTAAAAATTTTATTGTGTATATTTAAGCTTTACAACTTACTATTTTGATATATATAGTGAAATGATTACTTATAGTGAAGCAAATTAACATACCCATCACCTTACATAGTTACCTTTTCTATTTGTGTATGTGGTAAGATCACCTAAATCCTACCTTCCTAGCAAATTTTCAGTGTACAATACAATATTAGTTAATAACTAATAATTAGTTAATACTTAGTTGGTATTATTAACTAATATTGTGTTATACACTGAAAACATACATGTTATTGTTTCACACTGTCCTTTGCAGGGGGAACCAGTCTCCAGTATCCTTGCTCCTACCCACATAAGTGGAATTCTCTTACTTGAAACTAAACTGATCTTTTGACTTGGAGAACTCGAGGCATTCTATACTGGTATTTATGTTAGTCTTCCTACTCGTCTGACAATGGTCTTCAACCTGCATTTTGCCACCAGATTTTTTGCCTTGTGAAGTTATCTGGTCAGTCACTCAGCAAATACTTGTCATATTATTTCTACCATAAACCCTTCCTGGAAATTCAGAAAAGATACTGTACCTGTGGCCAGACAGTTTAGGAAGCAGTGAAAGAATAGATATGCAGATAAATAATTTACTAAAATCAGAAGAATGAGCTTTAACTTATTCTTGTGTGTGTTTGCGTGTGTACACACATTTTCTCCCACAATTATATAACAAGAATATAATAATATAAAAACAAGAATATATACTATTCTTGTTATATAAATGTGGAAAGATTTTCTTCCTGTAACCGAGGTTTGGGTCTGCAAGGTAGTATCTTTCTGCAGGTTTTCAGGTACCTGCTCCTCTAAGACAGTTGTTATCAAACTCAAAGGAGCATCAGAATCACCTGGCAGGCTTGTTAGAACACAGATTTCTGGGCATACCCTCAGAATTTCTGATTCAGTAGTTCTGGGTTCAGGCCCCCAGATTTGCACCTTTAGCAGTTTCTCAGGTGATGCTGTACTGCTGTTTCTGGACCACACTTGAGAGCCACCTAAGAAGAAAGGGTCATTGACTGCTCTTGCCTCCAACCATTCTGGAGGAATCCCTTCATCAATGGTTTATTTAGAATCCTGAAAAGACTGAGGAAGCTTGTGAACTTTATTCCCACAGTTCTTGTAAGGAAAGATCTTTGAGACCCATTAATTGTACCGCTTTGAAGCCGTCCTTACCTCTTTTTTATTCTCACCAGCAGAATGTATGTTCATTATTCTCAAAATGACCTGGAAAAATTCCATTCATGACCACAATCTAGGCATCAAATGAAGCTTTCCTCATTAATCTTCCAACTCTAGGCGCATAATCTCTATGACCACCATCCTTTTATGTGCTTCAGCTTTATCAGGAAAATTGTGGAAGGCTTTGAAATGGGCAAGAACACATTATTTTGTGTCCTGTCTAGGTCATCCATCAAGGTTATCGCCCTTTTTTATTATCTCTGAACTATTTTACAACTCTAGAAAATGCACAAAACATAATCACGCAAATGATTTGTGTCCATAGAAATGCAAACTAATTGCATCTGGTGGAATGCAATTATTGACCATTGGATAGAGTTATTTTCATTTATTTGCAAATCCATTTCAAAAATCTGTTTCTGCTTTCTGAATTCTCTGTTGAATCAGCTGTATCATCTTATTGGTTCTCTCATGAATTAATGAGGTAAATACAACGTTTGAATCTTTCACACGTGTTCATTTTTTATTTGTGTGAGCCATAATTATGCTTTCTTTAGAGCATTATCTATTGACAACAATACCAATCATCATATTGAATTCTAGTGGTTTAGTTATATTTAAAGCATCCCTCTACTCACCTCGCTGTAAGCTTCTAGAACTCTGACACCATATTTATCTTTATATTCTCAGATTCTATCACAGTGTTTACAGTGAGTGTTTAATAAATATTTGTTAGTTAAATAAAAAGCATGTTGCTTTAGGACAGAAGATAGAAAATGAGAAAAGTAGGCAGAATCTAGTTTTTAAAGGTTATTAAATACCATTTTAAAGAGTATGAGCTTTATCCAGAGGGTACAAGCTCCTGAGGAACCACTGAGGACTTTCAGATAATCAAATTTGCATTTGAGAATGATCCCTCTCTGCAACAAAGAGGTTGTATTTGAAGAAAAGAACACTGCAGACAGAAAGACCATTAAAAACTATTATAGCAAATGCACCGAAAGACCTTACATTCCATCTCTAGAAACTCAGTCATCATGTGTAAATTTTCTGTTTTTCAGGGCATCATAGTTCCTCTTGCAGTTTCTGTCGCTTGGGATGGAGTAATTTGGTTTCCCAAAATCTTGGTACCATGATTGTGTCACTGTACTCAAATACATCTCTAGGTGGGTGCTATCTGCCTAAGTCTTTTCAGATAGCTTCTTCATATTGTGGTAGATTTTCTGTTGTAGGAACACCCTACTGTTACAACTGGATTCCCATGATACTTCATTGATTGCCTGGCCACTCTTCTGCTAGCCTTCACTTCATGCTCTGATTTTCTTATTCTGCTTACACAACTTGCCTATGTCTTTTGCATTGATCCCATCTCCAACTACAGTTGAGACCCTGGCCCCTTCTATTCAGTTGAGTTCTGGGCCATGTTTTGCTAGATTCAACAAAGTCCATAATTGTATAATTATCATTTGAAAATGTGATTACCAATGTTGCAACTAAGTTCATCTTCATGATAGTGATTCTCTGAAATAACTAGATGTCAAATTGCACTTAAATTTATTAAGTTCTATACAAGTTTAACATCCTATTGTTAAAAATGAAATTTAGTAATAAGATGCAATGGCAATAATTTAAGGAGAGTTTGTAGATTGAAACTGTGCAAGTGAAGCAGTTATGGAAAGTTATTCTTTTCTCTTTGAAGGAGAATAATAACATAACTGAATGAGATTGGCTGCTGAAAATTGACTTAGCAATTTTTACTTCTATTATGGCTCCATCTTCTCACAAACTGAAATTCTGTTATTTTGCTATTATGAATAAAGATGGCAATTTAAGATCAAAATGTATCCAAATGCCTTTAAACCTTAGAAATATTCTAATCTAATATTCTTTCCCCTCTATATATTTCATCATTCTTATATTTATGACCTGAATATCAAATTTTCAATGACGTTTGCTGATGATCACGACTCCAAGTTTTGTTGTCAAGCAGAATGTGGGAAGTAATTATCTGCTCATGTGCATCATATCACCACATGTTTTTCCTAAAATAAGCTCTGAAATTTGGCTTTCTGATTTTTTTAATTGTACTTTTAAAGTAGTCACATAATGTTTCAAAAAAGGTGACATAAAAAGGAAAATAAGGTTCTTTTTTGGCTGATAAAACAGTCACTAGGCATGTACCCAAAAATATTTTGCTAACCTTTGATTCATCTCACTAACTTATTGAAATCAATAAAATTAATTACATTTCTAAAGAATTTATATTCCATTACCTCCAGGTAACCCAACTACAGGGTTTTTGTTGAATTAAAAAGTAAAAGCTCCAAATCAATCCTACTAGCAGAAAGTTTATTGAGGAGATGAAAGCGAGGAGGGCAAATTTATAACTAATATAGATTTTGTTGATAAAAAAGAGAATAAAACTAAGAATTTTACCTGAGTTAGGATGGTAATTGGCAGATTTCTATTTAATGTGAATGGAAAAATCAACATAAATTTACATGTTTCATGTAATCAGCAAAAGTAGAGAACTTAAATTGTAAGCAGGAATATTAAAAGCAAGGAAACAACCAGCCAAGTCTAGATCAGACCTGCCATTATTCAAAATAAATATAAGTATTTATAATAAACATTTTTCTCATAAAAATAGGTTCATTTTTTTCTTCTTTTTTTTGGGGAAACAAAATATAGTAAAAAATGAGGGGGCAAAGATAACAAAATATCTATGATTTAATAATTATAACTACCATGATGATGACAAAGCTTCGTTTTACTGAAACTTTTTCTTTTCAATGGCACCTGAAAGATGAGTTAAGACAGAGTTGTTATGATTACATTTTACTGATGGAGAGACTGAAATATAAAAAAGAAATATCTCACTTCTAAGAAGTGGATTTTAATGATTACATTTTACTGATGGAGAGATTGAAATATAAAAAAGAAATATCTCACTTCTAAGAAGTGGATTTTATGCAGTGCTTGAATTACTGTTTGCAAAATATTTCGATGTCCTCATAACTTCTAAGAGGTTTATAAAGCACCCCTATCTATTTTTCTATTTTCTTACAAGTTTAGTTGGTTGATTTGAATTTAAAATATGCACATTGCAAGATGAGAACCCAGTCATTGAGGAAATGCAACAAAACACTTTATATTTTGAGAGTAACGATTTGGGTCTTCTCAATGGTTGTTTCTTTTCTGATTCACATTTGCGTAGACTTTGAAAAAGCTAGTGTATTTGTTATCTTGTTCACTCTTTGTCAAATAGAAAACAATGCATGAGATCTATATATACATCTAGAATGTCTGATATAAAGTTCTCTAAGTTATTTACTTTACTTAATTCAGTTGCCTGTTATGGTTGAAAACCCATATGATATGCAAAAGATAGATCTGCAAAAAGAGAACCTTTTATTGTTGTAAGAAAAGATCTCATGCTAAATCACTATTGAATGCAAGTATAAAAAGTGGAAATAAACATTTTAACAGTGATTTATAGTGCTCTTACTTTTTTAGCAGTTTAATAGCTATTAAAATAAATTTAAATAAACATATATTCTCTAAAATTGCTAATGGTCACAGAAAACAAGTTGCTAGGAATGTAGGGTTTCCTGAAATAAACATCTTCAGCTTTCCTTAATCCTCAAATGAATCAATGATATTGACAGATCAGTAGGCAGCCAGGGTATAATTTTCCTACCATGAAGACTGAAGAACAAGCAAACAAAAAGGTAGTGTTCTTAGGGATCACATTTATCTTCTACTAATTTATAAATCTTTAAAATATAAAACACATTTATGGTACAGTAGTAACTTTGATTAGATATAACAGTTGTTGCTAACTTTAAAGGAAAAAAGAAGCTGTGTCAGTAGACATCTCTAAATTTGATAGTAAAGCAAATATACTTTTGTCTTAGAATAATATGGAAAATAGATGCAATCAAATTATGCTTCTATTAGTATTCATATGAAAAAATTTGGAGACAATGAAAGAACTGTATTTTTCAATCCAAAGTGTTTGAAATATTGAAACATATAATATTTAAATATTAGTTTTCTTTTTTTGACACAAGATCTCACTCTGTTACCCAAGCTGGAATGCAGTGGTGCCATCATAGTTCACTGCAGCCTCCACCCCTGGGCTCAAGCGATCGTCCCACCTCAGCCTTCCTTGTAGCTGGGACTACAGGTGCGTACCACCATGTCCAGTTAATTGTTAGTATTTTTTGTAGAGACAGGGTCTGTCTCACTGTGTTGCCTAGGCTAAAATATTAGTGTTGTTAGGTTGAAAGTTTTTTTTCTGCTAATTGTATAACCTTTCATAGTTTCTGATTCTTATTTGAAAATATGTGTCATGTTACTGCAGAAGATGTTGTGTGGATGGAATAAAACAAACCTTGTAAACCTGCCCAGCATACTAGCTCCTCCTAGTTTTATTACTAGCACAATGCACATTTGACTTTTAGAACTTATTAATATAGAGATCTTTCTAGACAGAATTTTTTATTAGCAACAAAATTGGGCTAATTCAGGCAGGTAAAGGCCTCCTATTACATGATTCCACTTATATAAAATGTTTAGAATAGGTAAATCTATAGAGACAGAAGGTAGATTAGTGAGTACCAGGGTCTGTGGGGAGTGAGGAATGGGGAGTGACTGCTTAATGGGTATGAGCTGATTTCTTCTTGAAGTGATGAAAATGTTCTGGAATTAGATCATGAAGATGTCTGCATGGCATGGTGAGTATACTGAAAACCACTGAGTGTGATACTTTAAAATGATGAATTTTACATTATACGAATTTTATCTCAATAAAAGCCAAAGTGACATTTTTAAATTTGAGGCATTCAGATATAAAATATAGGGAAAAATGAAAAAAGGCTACTGAACAGTTAACTTCTTTCTTGAAAATTCTCTCCCTCACTCTCCACAAGTCACCTGCCCTTGTTTGTTTACCAAAATGCCAACCCTCTCACATTGCAAAAAGCTTCATTTTATTCTTTAAAAACTGTTCTGCAACAATGATCTTATTTTTTGTTCAATCTTAGAGTACCTACTTACTATAATCTATGTGACCGATTTCTCAATTCTCTTTCTGTATTAATCTGACTTTTTTTATTTTTATTTTTTGGCTTCAGAGTCCATGAGTTTATTTATTTATTTTCATTTATTTATTTTTAAATTTTATTATGATTATACTTTAAGTTTTAGGGTACATGTGCACAATGTGCATGTGTGTTACATATGTATACATGTGCCATGTTGGTATGCTGCACCCATTAACTCGTCATTTACATTAGGTATATCTCCTAATGCTATCCCTCCCCACTGCCCCCACCCCACAACAGTCCCTGGTGTGTGATGTTCCCCTTCCTCTGTTCATGTGTTCTCATTGTTCAATTCCCACCTATGAGTGAGAATATGCGGTGTTTGGTTTTTTGTCCTTGCGATAGTTTGCTGAGAATGATGGTTTCTAGTTTCATCCCTGTCCCTGCAAAGGACATGAACTCATCATTTTTATGGCTGCATAGTATTCCATGGTGTATATGTGCCACATTTTCTTAATCCAGTCTATCGTTGTTGGACATTTGGGTTGGTTCCAAGTCTTTGCTATTGTGAATAGTGCTGCAATAAACATACATGTGCATGTGTCTTTATAGCAGCATGATTTATAATCCTTTGGGTATATACCCAGTAATGGGATGGATGGGTCAAATGGTATTTCTAGTTCTAGATCCCTGAGGAATCACAACAGTGACTTCCACAATGGTTGAACTAGTTTACAGTTCCACCAATAGTGTAAAAGTGTTCCTATTTCTCCACATCCTCTCCAGCACCTGTTGTTTCCTGACTTTTTAATGATTGCCATTCTAACTGGTGTGAGATGGTATCTCATTGTGGTTTTGATTTGCATTTCTCTGATGGCCAGTGATGATGAGCATTGTTTCATGTGTTTTTTGGCTGCATAAATGCCTTCTTTTGAGAAGTGTCTGTTCATATCCTCTGCCCACTTTTTGATGGGGTTGTTTTTTTCTTGTAAATTTGTTTGAGTTCATTGTAGAGTCTGGATATTAGCCCTTTGTCAGATGAGTAGGTTGCGAAAATTTTCTCCCATTCTGTAGGTTGCCTGTTCACTCTGATGGTAGTTTCTTTTGCTGTGCAGAAGCTCTTTAGTTTAATTAGATCCCATTTATCAATTTTGGCTTTTGTTGCCATTGCTTTTGGTATTTTAGACATGAAGTCCTTGCCCATGCCTATGTCCTGAATGGTATTGCCTAGGTTTTCTTCTAGGGGTTTTATGGTTTTAGGTCTAACATTTAAGTCTTTAATCCATCTTGAATTAATTTTTGTATAAGGTGTAAGGAAGGGATCCAATTTCAGCTTTCTACATATGGTTAGCCAGTTTTCCCAGCACCATTTATTAAATAGGGAATCCTTTCCCCATTGCTTGTTTTTCTCAAGTCTGTCAAAGATCAGATAGTTGTAGATATGCGGCATTACTTCTGAGGGCTCTGTTCTGTTCCATTGGTCTATATATCTATTTTGGTACCAGTACCATGCTGTTTTGGTTATTGTAGCCTTGTAGTATAGTTTGAAGTCAGGTAGCGTGATGCCTCCAGCTTTGTTCTTTTGGCTTAGGATTGACTTGGCAATGTGGGCTCTTTTTTGGTTCCATATTAACTTTAAAGTAGTATTTTCCAATTCTGTGAAGAAAGTCATTGGTAGCTTGATGGGGATGGCATTGAATCTATAAATTACCTTGGGCAGTATGGCCATTTTCAAGATATTTATTCTTCCTACCCATGAGCATGGAATGTTCTTCCATTTGTTTGTATCCTCTTTTATTTCATTGAGCAGTGGTTTGTAGTTCTCCTTGAAGAGGTCCTTCACATTCCTTGTAAGTTGGATTCCTAGGTATTTTATTCTCTTTGAAGCAATTGTGAATGGATGTTTACTCATGATTTCGCTCTCTGTTTGTCTGTTATTGGTGTATAAAAATGCTTGTGATTTTTGTACATTGCTTTTGTATCCTGAGACTTTGCTGAAGTTGCTTATCAGCTTGAGGAGATTTTGGGCTGAGACAATGGGGTTTTCTAGATATACAATCATGTCACCTGCAAACAGGGACAATTTGACTTCCTCTTTTCCTAATTGAATGCCCTTTATTTCCTTCTCCTGCCTGATTGCGCTGGCCAGAACTTCCAACACTATGTTGAATAGGAGTGATGAGAGAGGGCATCCCTGTCTTGTGCCAGTTTTCAAAGGGAATGCTTCCAGTTTTTGCCCTTTTGGTATGATATTGGCTGTGGGTTTGTCATAGATAGCTCTTATTATTTTGAGATACGTCCCATCAATACCTAATTTATTGAGAGTTTTTAGCATGAAGGGTTGTTGAATTTTGTCAAAGGCCTTTTCTGCATCTATTGAGATAATCATGTGGTTATTGTCTTTGGTTCTGTTTATATGTTGGATTACATTTATTGATTTGCATATGTTGAACCAGCCTTGCATCCCAGGGATGAAGCCCACTTGATCATGGTGGATAAACTTTTTGATGTGCTGCTGGATTCGGTTTGCCAGTATTTTATTGAGGATTTTTGCATCGGTGTTCATCAAGTATATTGGTCTAAAATTCTCTTTTTTGGTTGTGTCTCTGCCCAGCTTTGGTATCAGGATGATGCTGCCCTCATAAAATGAGTTAGGGAGGATTCTCTCTTTTTCTGTTGATTGGAATAGTTTCAGAAGGAATGGTACCAGCTCCTCTTTGTACCTCTGGTAGAATTCGGCTGTGACTCCATCTGGTCCTGGACTTTTTTTGATTGGTAAGCTGTTTATTATAGTCTCAATTTCAGAGCCTGTTATTGGTCTATTCAGAGATTCAAGTTCTTCCTGGTTTATTCTTGGGAGGATGTATGTGTCGAGGAATTTATCCATTTCTTCTAGATTTTCTAGTTTATTTGCATAGAGGTGTTTATAGTATTCACTGATGGTAGTTTGTGTTTCTGTGGGATCGGTGGTGATATCCCCTTTATCATTTTTTATTGCGTCTATTTCATTATTCTCTCTTTTCTTCTTTATTAGTCTTGTTAGCGGTCTATCAATTTTGTTGATCCTTTCAAAAAACCAGCTGCTGGATTCATTAATTCTTTGAAGGGTTTTTTGTGTGTCTATTTCCTTCAGTTCTGCCCTGATCTTAGTTATTTCTTGCCTTCTGCTAGCTTTTGAATGTGTTTGCTCTTGCTTTTCTAGTTCTTTTAATTGTGATGTTAGGGTGTCAATTTTAGATCTTTCCTGCTTTCTCTTGTGGGCATTTAGTGATATAAATTTCCCTCTACACACTGCTTTAAATGTGTCCCGGAGATTCTGGTATGTTGTGTCTTTTTTCTCCTTGGTTTCAAAGAACATCTTTATTTTTGCCTTCATTTCATTATTTACCCAGTAGTAATTCAGGAGCAGGTTGTTCAGTTTTCATGTAGTTGAGTGGTTTTGAGTTAGTTTCTTAATCCTAAGTTCTAGTTTGATTGCACTGTGGTCTGAGGGACTGTTTGTTATAATTTCTGTTCTTTTACATTTGCTGAGGAGTGCTTTACTTCCAAATATGTGGTCAATTTTGGAATAAGTGTGGTGTGGTGCTGAAAAGAATGTATATTCTGTTGATTTGGGGTGGAGAGTTCTGTAGATGTCTATTAGGTCCACTTGGTGAAGAGCTGAGTTCACTGCCTGGGTATCCTTGTTAACTTTCTGTCTCGTTGATCTGTCTAATGTTGACAGTGGGGTGTTAAAGCCTCCCATTATTATTGTGTGGGAGTCTAGGTCTCTTTGTAGGTCTCTAAGGACTTGCTTTATGAATCTGGGTGCTCCTGTATTGGGTGCATATATATTTAGGATAGTTAGCTCTTCTTGTTGAATTGATCCCTTTACCATTATGTAATGGCCTTCTTTGTCTCTTTTGATCTTTGTTGGTTTAAAGTCTGTTTTATCAGAGACTAGGATTGTAACCCCTGCCTTTTTTTGTTTTCCATTTGCTTGGTAGATCTTCCTCCATCCCTTTATTTTGAGCCTATGTGTGTCTCTGCACGTGAGATGGGTTTCCTGAATATAGCACACTGATGGGTCTTGACTCTTTATCCAATTTGCCAGTCTGTGTCTTTTAATTGGAGCATTTAGCCCATTTACATTTAAAGTTAATATTGTTATGTGTGAATTTGATCCTGTCATTATGATGTTAGCTGGTTATTTTGCTCGTTAGTTGATGCAGTTTCTTCCTAGCCTTGATGGTCTTTACAATTTGACATGTTTTTGCAGTGGCTGGTACTGGTTGTTCCTTTCCATGTTTAGTGCTTCTTTCAGGAGCTCTTTTAGGGCAGGCCTGGTGGTGACAAAATCTCTCAGCATTTGCTTGTCTGTAAAGTATTTTATTTCTCCTTCACTTATGAAGATTAGTTTGGCTGGATATGAGATTCTGGGTTGAAAATTTTTTTCTTTAAGTATGTTGAATATTGGTCCCCACTCTCTTCTGGCTTGTAGAGTTTCTGCCGAGAGATCTGCTGTTAGTCTGATGGGCTTCCCTTTGTGGGTAACCCGACCTTTCTCTCTGGCTGCCCTTAACATTTGTTCCTTCATTTCAACTTTGGTGAATCTGACCATTATGTGTCTTGGAGTTGCTCTTCTAGAGGAGTATCTTTGTGGCGTTCTCTGTATTTCCTGAATCTGAATGTTGGCCTGCCTTGCTAGATTGGGGAAGTTCTCCTGGATAATATCCTGCAGAGTGTTTTCCAACTTGGTTCCATTCTCCCTGTCACTTTCAGTTACACCAATCAGATGTAGATTTGGTCTTTTCATATAGTCCCATATTTCTTGGAGGCTTTGTTCGTTTCTTTTTATTCTTTTTTCTCTAAACTTCTCTTCTCGATTCATTTCATTCATTTCATCTTCCATCACTGATACCCTTTCTTCCAGTTGATCGCATCGGCTCCTGAGGCTTCTGCAATCGTCATGTAACTCTCGTGCCTTGGTTTTCAGCTCCATCAGGTCCTTTAAGGACTTCTCTGCATTGATTATTCTAGTTATACGTTCGTCTAATTTTTTTTTTCAAAGCTTTTAACTTCTTGGCCATTGGTTCGAATTTCCTCCTGTAGCTCGGAGTAGTTTGATCGTCTGAAGCCTTCTTCTCTCAACTCGTCAAAGTCATTCTCTGTCCAGCTTTGTTCCCTTGCTGGTGAGGAGCTGTGTTCCTTTGGAGGAGGAGAGGTGCTCTGATTTTTAGAGTTTCCAGTTTTTCTGCTCTGTTTTTTTCCCATCTTTGTGGTTTTATCTACCTTTGGTCTTTGATGATGGTGACATACAGATGGGTTTTTGGTGTGGATGTCCTTTCTGTTTGTTAGTTTTCCTTCTAACAGACAGGACCCTCAGCTGCAGGTCTGTTGGAGTTTGCTAGAGGTCCACCCCAGACCCTGTTTGCCTGGGTATCAGCAGCAGTGGCTGCAGATCAGCAGATATTGGTGAACCGCAGATGCTGCTGCCTGATTGTTTGTCTGGAAGTTTTGTCTCAGAGGAGTACCTGGCCGTGTGAGGTGTCAGTCCGCCCCTACTGGGGGTGCCTCCCAGTTAGGCTACTTGGGGATCAGGGACCCACTTGAGGAGGCAGTCTTCCCGTTCTCAGATCTCAAGCTGCATGCTGGGAGAACCACTACTGTCTTCAAAGCTGTCAGAGAGGGACATTTAATTCTGCAGAGGTTACTGCTGTCTTTTTGTTTGTCTGTGCCCTGCCCCCAGAGGTCGAGCCTACAGAGGCAGGCAGGCCTCTTTGAGCTGTGGTGGGCTCCACCCAGTTCAAGCTTCCCAGCTGCTTTGTTTACGTAGTCAAACAACTAACTCGGTAATGGCAGACGCCCCTCCCCCAGCCTCGCTGCTGCCTTGCAGTTCGATCTTGGACTGCTGTGCTAGAAATGAGCGAGGGTTCGTGGGCGTAGGACCCTCTGAGCCATGTGCAGGATATAATCTCCTGGTGTGCCGTTTTTTAAGCCCGTTGGAAAAGCGCAGTATTAGGGTGGGAATGACCCGATTTTCCATTTGCTGTCTGTCACTGCTTTCTTTGACTAGGAAAGGGAATTCCCTGACCCCTTGCACTTCCCGGGTGAGGCGATGCCTCACCCTGCTTTGGCTAGTGCACAGTGTGCTGCACCCACTGTCCTGCACCTACTCTCTGGCACTCTCCAGTGAGATGAACCCGGTACCTCAGTTGGAAATGCAGAAATCACCTGTCTTCTGCGTCACTCATGCTGGGAGCTGTAGACTGGAGCTGTTCCTATTCGGCCATCTTGGCTCCTCCTGTTATTTCTAAGATTACTACTTAGTTGATCCTTTCACAATATCTTATGAAACTTTTCAAATACATGGCAAAGTTGAAAAAATTTGTACAGAGTACCTGTTTACCTAACATGTCGATCCTACCTTTAATATTTTACTGTACTTTATCAGATTTCTATTTTTCATTTCATCCCTCTATCCATCTAACAATCATATTATGACCAAAATCAGTCACTCATCTTGTCTGACATCTCTAAAACACTTGATGTTGCTGACAATTATTTCTGAAAACCTTGTCATTTTTCAATATGTCTCATGTGTTTCTCAAGTATTTGAAATTGCCAATTATTGGTATGTTTCAAAATTCCCTCCTTTTCTTTGTGCCAGTATTCCTTTCATGTCTATGAACATGCTTCTTGGGATCATTAGTGGCTGTTCTTTAATCCCTGTTCATCTGCATTAGAACCTCATACCCTGCAGATTAGAACCTCATACCCTGCAGACTGGTTTCATGATACGTAACTCCTAATTTAACTGACCCTCAATTATCTGTACATGCTTGTCTGTTTTCTTGGTATGCTATTTCGAACACAGCCCCATCTCTTCAGATTCAACATACTCCTCACACACCTGCTTCCTGTCTGGTTTTGAGCAGATAGTCTTCCCATTTACTTCATAGAGAATAAAACATATCCTGTGAAAAATCCTTTTATACTCGCCTCACATCTGCCAGCATATGTTCTCTGCCTGGAACAATCTTTTCCCCTTTTACAAAACTAGCTAATTAATTAAGCCACTCATTGAGATGGGGGGCATTGAAATAGTAACAGAATAGTTAGAAATGTGTGAACGTTGGTCAGGATATGAATTGGTTTTGAACATGAGTTTGAGAGGACTTTGAGATGTCCAGGAGGATCTGTGCAGTAGCTATGGAAAAATGCAGATCTCTGAGGATTTTGTGTTCTGAGGAAGTTTGGTATGGAGGTTCAAATGCATGAGTCCTCTACATGTAGGTGGCAACTAATGCTGGAGACATGGATGAGCTTGCTCAGATAAAGACTATAAAGGCAGAAGGGGATTGTTTCATCATTTAATAGCTGACAAGAAAATACAGAAAAGTGGCCTAGAATATTGTAGAAAAAGTAAATGTAATGAGAGTCAAGTCCTTAGGTACTAGAGTTCCAGGGGTCATTTAAGAAACTGACCTAAAGGTACAAATTATATTTTCCTATAAATGATATTTTATGTATAAAAATACTGTTAAAATTATTTGCTCACTAACCAATTAAAGAAAAAATATGCAAGGTAATAAAGGCAATTCAGCACTAGATAAATCAGAACACAATACTTTCATATAATATGGGAAAAATTGGAATGAATATGAAAACACACTATAAGAAGAGGGTATTCCATTTTAAATGAGAATCATATAAAACACATCAAATTTTGTCTTTTAAGGTAATAGGTGTGAGTAAGTAATAGGTTATTTTTCAAGAAATTGAGTATCCTTTATGAAGGAGTAATTTAATATGTGTCATCTGTTTGTTAACAAAAGTTTAAGTTGGCTCGATAATTCTTAGAGTAAAAAACAAATGGTGTCTTTAACAAGTCTATTTAGAAAAATCTACAACCATCTGATCTTTGACAAACCTGACAAAAACAAGCAATGGGGAAGGGATCTCCTATTTAATAAATGGTGCTGGGAAAACTGGCTAGCCATATATAGAAAGCTGAAACTGGATCCCTTCCTTACACCTTATACAAAAATTAACTCAAGATGGATTAAAGACTTTTAAATGTAAAACCCAAAACCATAAAATCCCTAGAAGAAAACCTAGGCAATGCCATTTAGGGCACAAGCATGGGCAAAGACTTCATGACTAAAACACCAAAAGCAATGGCAACAAGAGCAAAAATTGACAAATAAGATCTAATTAAACTAAAAAGCTTCTGCACAGCAAAAGAAACTATCATCAGAGTGAACAGGCAACCTACAGAATGGGAGGTTTTTGCAATGTACCCACCTGACAAAGTTCTAATATCCAGAATTCACAAGGAAATGAAATAAATTTACAAGAAAAAATCTCCATCAAAAAGTGGACAAAGGATATGAACAATCACTTCTCAAAAGAAGACACGCAATCAACAAACAGATAAAAAAAACCTCAACATCACTAATCATTAGAGAAATGCAAATCAAAACCACAATGAAATACCATCTCATGCCAGTCAGAATGGCGATTATTATAAAGTCAAGAAACAATAGATGCTGGTGAGGCTGTGGAGAAATACGAATGCTTTTACACTGTTGGTGGGAATGTAAATTAGTTCAACCACTGTGGAAGACAGTATGGGGATTCCTCAGGGATCTAGAACCAGAAATACCGTTTGACCCAGCAATCCCATTGCTGAGTATATACCCAAAGGAATATAAATCATTCTACTATAAAGACACATGCACACGTATGTTTATTGTGGCACTATTCACAATAGCAAAGTAATGGAAACAACCTAAATGTCCATCAATGATAGACTAAATAAAGAAAATGTGGCACATATACACCATGGAATACTATGCAGCCATTAAAACAAATGAGATCATGTCCTTTGAAGGGACATGGATGAAGCTGGAAGCCATCATCCTCAGCAAACTAACACAGGAACAGAAAACCAAGCACTGAATGTTCTCACTCATAAGTGGGAGTTGAACAATGAGAACACATAGACACGGGGAAGTTAACAACACACACTAAGGCTGTTAGGGGGTGGGAGGCGAGGGCAGAGAACTTAGAGGATGGGTCAATAGGTGCAGCAAACCACCGTGGCACATGTATACCTATGTAACAAACCTGTACATTCTGCACATGTATCCTGGAACATAAAGCAAAATAAAAAAATAAATAAAGACAGACTTTAGTCCAAAAAAAAGAAAAAGAAAGATAAGCCATTACCGTAAGAGGAATAATATTCACAAATTACATGAAGATCAATTTTAATATAACTTAATATTTTGCTAGTTATCAAATGATACATTTGTTATAGAAACTTGAAAAGTACTGATAAATAAAAATAAGAAAATAAAGTAGAGATTTCTATCATTCAGTGATAATTATAGTTTATATTTTGTTGTAATGTTTTCAGGATTTGGAAAATAAATAACTTACAGCAATCTCAGTTTCAAATGCAGTCATAGAGCTATGAATGGTGATGGAACTATGAATCAGTTTAATCGGTCGTATTCTGTATCCTGATTGGAATCAGGCCAATTTTAAAGTTAGGATGGGGAGATTCAGACATCATGCAAGTACAATGAAGACAGGGCATGTTTGTTTTCCCTGCAGAAGAAAATAAGCTTTTATTTGCTATGGACTGAATTTTGTTCCCCCCAAATTCAAATGTTGAAGCCCTAACTCCCAAGGTGATAGTATTTGGAGATGGGGTCTTTGGGGATAATTAGGTTTAGATGAGATAATGAGGGTAGAGCCCCCATGATGAGATTCATACCCTAATAAGAAGAGGAAACACCAGAGCTCTCTCTCTGTCATGTGAGGACAAAGGGATAAAATGGCCATTTGCGAGAACTTGACCATGCTGGCTCTGATCATGGACTTGCAGCCTTCATCACTGTGAGAAATGAATTTATGTTGTTTAAGCTACTCAATTTATGGTATTTTGTTACAGAAGTCCCAGCTGCCTAAGACACCACTTCAGATATTTAGACAACCAAAATGGTAAGAGGGAGAGAAAAATGAGGGGAGGCAAAAGAGGGTATATTCAAGGCACTCAGTATTTTCTTTCCAGCAAGTCACCAGCAAGAAGGTAAGGGATTTTGATTCAAAATCATTACACTCCCCAAAGCTGCTGAATTACAAAGTCTCCAAGAAGGCATCTTTGAGAATAAGCACAAAGGAATCATGGAACAGGTTAGCCAAAAAATGCAACAGGTTAGCCAAAAAGTCATTCAAGGCACCAGTCTATGATGAGGTCTTGCAGCAGAATACCCTTGAATTCAGGGTCCTGTTACCTCACTCCACATATAACTTCCACTGTGTAATAGATAAAATAGAAATTTGTCTTCCTCCCACCAAAGCTGACAGTATTTCCATATAAAAGTTAATTAATAAAATAAAGCAAACAAAAAATATTCTACTAGCTAGTACAAAGCCATCTTTATTATTTTTGCAGTACCTATGTGTATATGGCATAATATACCTATAAACTGTGTTGCCATAAATCCAGCCAGTTGACAGTTTACTGAAGTAATTTTAAGTAACCGAGATTCTGAAATGAGTAGAGAAGCATGACATAGTTTACAAAACGAATTGTAGTAACTTTTTCATTTGATCACTTTTAATTTTATCCAGGTTTTACATGCACAGAATTTTGAAATTGAAATAATTCTAATTATCTCTTATAGAATTCCTTCCAACTTTTGTTTCCAGTTGCCCCAAATTTGCTTATTTCAGAAATTCATGTTTCTAGAAAACATGGTTTTCCTCCATTTTTGATATTAAAATTTTATATATAGCTGTTTATTTCTTGGAAAACTAAGGATTTCATTCTCTTAAAACTACCACATCTGTCATTTTCCTGCCATAATACTAATATAATAAAATAAATTACTAGGTTAAATCCATATTTTGGGTTTGCATTATGACATTTATGTAAATATATTTATATTTCATATCTGATTGAAAAAGAGAGCAGAAATGGGTTGGGAAAATTATTCTGTAATTTTCCTTACTTACCTTTGTCTTTAAGGATACTTCCAGGGAAATTTCAACTTGGAAATGGCTCAAAGTGACACTCTAGACTATTCAATACAAAGAAAGATTGTGCACTGGGAAGAAGCAGGCCAGTGAGTCACACCAGTCATCTCAGCCAGTATTAAATTTGGCATTTAACTAACAGTTAAATAGAAGGACATTTTGTGGTTAGGTGATAGTAGAGTTCTTTAAATATTTTAAAACATATATTATTAGTGATTGGTTGAATTCTAATCCAAATATACTTAACATTAATATTCAAGTCATTTAGACTTAAAATTCATTATTGAATTTTATAAATTTAAAAATACTTTAAAAATAATTATTGACTAGAGTATTCATTTACACTCTGCAGAAAGTATCTAGAGTATTTTAAAAAAGCTTTTTTAAAACATATTTTGATGAAATTCACCTGTTTGAAGTGTACGATTCAGTGTTGTGGGGTATATGCATGGTGTTACACAACCATCAATTTTAGAACATTTTGATGATTTCAAACAGAAACCTTGTACCTATTAGCTGTCATTTATCATCTCCCTCCCACTACTTCCCACCTCAGACAAGTATTAATCTACTTTCTGTCTCTATAGATTTATCCATCCTTGTGATTTCATATACATGAAATCATACAATATGTGGTCTTTTGTGACTGACCTCTTTCACTCAGCATGATGTTTTTGAAATTCATCAGTGTTGTAACATATATCAGCACTGAATTGTATGGGTATACCACTAAGACTCTTCGTTAACATCTGTATCGCATTCACTCTTACCTGCAGAAATCTTAGATTTGGCACATGTAAACTTAACTAGAGGACACACTCTACACCTGATAAGAAAAAACTGAGTTGTAGAGCCTCAGAAGAAATACAATGGCTGGGCTAATGGAAACCTATAGTGATGGTAAATGTCGTATCACTACTTCCCGGAAAGCTACTCTACATTACCCTAATTGTAGGCTACTTAAGAAAACCTTACTTTTCTGACATAGTTTATGAGCAGGTGCCATAATCATGGACAGAAAAAGAAGGATGATTACATTTAGACTTTTTGCAAAAGTAGAAGATCTTGCTCTGTTTCCTACCTAAATGAAAATCTCAGTTACCAACATTTTGCAGGAGAGGTACTCACATTTACAGTCTAAAAAGTACTTACCAGAAATGTATTTAAATCCATTACTAAATCTTTTAGTGTTAGATATGTATGAGTATTGTGATCCACTTCTGCTCTTTTAATATATTAAATTGTATTGCTAGACTTTTAAAGATGGCATATTCACAATATTAGGTAGACACAGTGTACCATTTCTCTAATGGAAAAAATAAGATGTCTACTCATATTTAAGTACTTTTTTTTCTCAGTAGTCATAAACTACAATCTGTCATTTATCAAAGGTGCCTATACATGGAGGTAATTACATATTTTAAGACAAGTCCAACAAAAGAACATAAGGAAGCATTATGTTGAAATAGTGTCATATAGCATACTAAAAAATGTATAAAAATAAATATTATTTGTCTGCTTTGTGCCAAAGGCACTACAGTTGAAAGAATGCATGTGACCAAAATTATTTATATCCTTATAAACTGGATATTTATATTACTTCTATATAGATGTCACATCTTTCTTTTATTTATAAAATATTTTATTAAACTCTTAATTGAAATGGATGGCTATATTAGAGAACTTGGCAGTACACAAAAAGAAGTATACAGCCAAAATGCCTTCCTTCTGAGAGATTATAAACTAAGAAAAGCAATGCAATCAAATAAGTGTTAATTAACTAAGCAATACTTAATCACCTGGGTCTGTAAGAGGAACTAATAATTTAAAGGAATTTAAAATTTCAGATTTGGGGGAATTTCATTTTTCTTTGATAACCTATATTGATTTCTGTCTCATCACAAGGTTGAAATTGCATGTTTTCCTTACTATACCAATAGGTCATCAGAAAGACTTAGCACAGTGCCTGGCACAAAGTAAAACCTAGTAATTACTCACAATTGGTACATCAGCACAAGGGTTGAATTAGCAAAACAGAATCACACGATTCAAATATCTTATCCAACAGCAAACTTTACCAACTATAAAAAGAATAAAGCAAGAAAACAATATAATCAAAACAGTCTCTGGAGAGATCCCAAACCATCTGACATAGCTTCTATAAAATGTTTATTTCTTACACTCTGGTTCAAAGTTTGGCTTCGTAGTAGCAGACAGTACTAACAATATGTTTAGAACATTGCTCACAAGGGAAGCTGCCTAGGTTTAGGACTTCTCAGTATTTATTTTCCCTTACTCACACAGAGAAAGTATCTGTGTGACTAACTTTCTATTCTCCATCCAACCACGGCCCACAACCCTTAGTCATGAGCGTTTCCCTAGCTAGTCTCATTCCCCATCCTCAGCTCTAGCTTCTGTGTATTTCTTGGGTTTAAAATGTCATCTTTAGGCTGGGAGCAGCGGCTCACACCTGTAATCCCAGCACTTTGGGAGCCCAAGGTCACTTGAGGTCAGGAGTTTAAGACAAGCCTGGCCAACGTGGTGAAACCCTGTCTCTATTAGAAATACAAAAATTAGCCAGGCATGGTGGTGCACATCTGTAATCCCAGCTACTCAGGTGGCTGAGGCAAGAGAATCTCTTGAACCCGGGAGGCGGAGGTTGCAGTGAGCTGAGATCACACTAATGCACTCCAGCCTGGGCAACAGAACAAGACTCTATCTCAAAAAATTATCATCTTAGTGTATTCTTGCTTCTTGGTGCTTGGATATACCTGCTTTCTAGTTCTTGTTTCTTCAATCTATTTCTATTCACAGTCCAGAATTTTCACATTATTTGAATTTAATGAGAATGTGGAGAGATGGTAGCTATGGTTCAGTTGGGATCAGAATTTATAAAAACTAGAAGAGGAGTGAAGATGGCTGATTAGTAGCAACTGCAGTCTGTAGCTCTCACTGAGAAGAACCATAGCAGTGAGTGAATTCTGCATCTTTAACTGAGTTATCTGGGTTCTTTCACTGGGACTGACTAGGTGATTGGCACAACCCACAAAGAGAGAGGAAAAGCAGAGTGGGGTGACGGCCCACCCAGGAGTGGCAGGACAAGGGAAGCTCCCTTCCTGCCAAGGGAGGCAGTGAGTGATTGTGCTACCCTGTCCAGAAAATCACATTTTTCCCATGGATCAGGAGATCCCCTCATGAGCCCATGATACCAGGGCCTTGGGTGCCAAACAGAGCTATGCAGACTCTTGGCAGATGCTCAGGTCAGTGGCCACAGGAGCAGGCATTGAGACACAGGAATTGTTTTGTTTGTTTGTTTTTTTGGGACAGAGTCTTGCCCTGTCACCCAGACTGGAGTGCAGTGGTGCGATCTCAGCTCACAGGAACCTCCTTCTCCCAGGTTCAAGCGATTCTCTTGCCTCAGCCTCCCAAGTAGCCACCACACCCGGCTAATTTTTGCATTTTTAGTAAAGACAGGGTTTCACCATGTTGGCCAGGCTGGTCTAGAACTCCTGACCTCAAGTGATCTGCCCAATTCAGCCTCCCAAAGTGCTGGGATTATAGGCATGAGCCACTGCACCTGGCCTGCAGGAATTGTTTTGCATACTCCAGCCCCAGGAATTCTGATGAGGCAGGAAATCATCCACTCCTGAAGGAAGGGGGCTTAAACCAGAGAGCAAAGTGACATTGTTTAGCTGGCCCCACTCCCACGGAACCTCACGAGCTTAGACCCACTGGCTTGGAATCCCTGCCAGCTTAGTGGCAGCAGGCTGGAGACCGCCTAAGATAATTGAGTTCTTGTGGGGAATGGTGGCCGCCATCTCTGTAGCTCCAGTTGGCTGTTTTCCCCTGTCGGTGCTGGGGAGACTGGGAGGTTTGGACCGGGAGGCATTCCCCACAGTGCAGCACAGTGGCTGTGGCAGATGGTGGCCAGACTGCTTCTCTAAGTGGGACCATTATTCATCCCTCATCACTGGGTGAAGCCTTCCCACAGGAATTTGAACAACTCCAGTCATGGGTTTACAGATGGAACTCTGACCTCCTTTTGGGGGAGCCCCTGAGTGGAGGGGTGGCTGAGACCTGCATGGTTCAGCTTACTTAGTCTTTCCTTCCAGTTGGCTCTGGAGAGTCTGGACAGTCCAGATAAGGGGGATTTGCCCCATTGTAGCACACCTTCTCTGCCAAGGGACAGCCAGACTGCTTCTTTAAGCAGGTCCCTGATCCCATTTTTCCTGTCTGGGTGAGACCTCCCAATAGGGGTTTCCAGACACCTCATACAGGAGCGTTCCGGCCAGCATTAGGTGGGTGCCCCTCTGGGACAGAGTGCCCACAGGAAGGAGCAGGCTGCCATCTTTGCTGTTTTGCAGCCTCCACTGGTTATACCTCCAAGTGTAGGAGGGACCCAGGAAAATAGTGTCTGGAGTGGACCCCCAGCAAACCAAATCAGTCCTATGGAAGAAGGGACTGATTGTTAAAAGAAAACAAACAAACCAACAGAAAGCAACAACTACAACAACATTAACAAAAAAGACTCCACAAAAAATCCCATCCAAAGGTCAGCAGCCTAAAAGATTGAAGGTAGATAAACCCACAAAAATGAGAAAGAATCAATGCAAAAATGCTGAAAACTCAAAAAGCCAGAGTGCCTCTTCTCCAAATGATTGCAACACCTCTCCAGCAAGAGCACAGAACTGAGCCGAGGCTGAGATGGATGAATTAACAGAAGTAGGCTTCAGAACTTCAGAACTTAACTGAGCTAAAGGAGTATGTTCTAACCCAATGCAAGAAGCTAAGTAATATGATAAAACATTACAGGAGCTGATAACCAGAATAACCAGTTTAGAGAGGAAGATAAATAACCTGATGGAACTGAAAAACACAACACAAGAACTTAACAATGCAATCACAAGTGTCAATAGCTACATATACCAAGTGGTGGAAAGACTCTCAGAGCTTGAAGACTATCTTGCTAAAATAAGACAGACAAGATTAGAGAAAAAAGAATGAAAAGAAGTGAACAAAATTTCTGAGAAATATGCGATTATGTAAAAAGACGGAACCTACAACTGATTGGGGTACCTGAAAGAGACGGGGAGAATGGAACCAAGTTGGAAAATGTCCAGGAGAATGTCCCCAATCTAGCAAGACAGGCCAATATTCAAATTCAGGAAATCCAGGGAACTCCAGTAAGACTTCAAACAGACAAAGATCAGAAAAGAAAAGGAAGGAATTACGTAATGGTAAAGGGTTCAATTCAAGAAGAGCTAACTAACCTAAATATATATGCACCCAATACAGGAGCAGCCAGATTTATAACAAGTTCTTAGAGACCTGCAAAGAGACTTAGGCTCCCACACAATAATAGTGGGAGACTTTAACACCACACCATCCAAATTAGACAGATCATCAAAACAGAAAATTAACAAACATATTCAGGACCTGAACTCAGCTCTAAATTGAGTGCACTTGATAAGTATCTACAGAACTCTCTACCTAAAAACAACAGAATATACATTCTTCTTGGTGCTACATGGCACTTACTCTAAAATTGATCATATACTTGAAAGTAAAACATTTCTCAGAAAATGTAAAAGAAGTGAAATCATAACAGTCTCTCAGATCACAGAACAATTAAATCAGGACTCAAGATTAAGAAACTCAATAAAAACCAAACAACTACATGGAAATTGAACAACCTGCTCCTAAATGATCTCTGGGTAATTAATGAAATCAAGGCAGAAATCAAGAAGTACTTTGAAGCTAATGAGAACAAAGAGACAATGTATGAGAATCTCTGGGATGCAGTTAAAGTGTGTTAACAGGGAAATTTATAGCACTAAATGTCCACATCAAAAAGCTAGAAAGATCTCAAAGTGACATCCTAACAACACAACTAAAGGAACTAGAGGATCAAGAGAAGACAAATCCCAAATCTGGCAGAAGACAAGAAATAACCAAGATCAGAGCAGAAATGAAGGAGATAGAGACATGAAATCTTTTCAAAAATCAACAAATCCAGGTGCTTTTTTTTGAAAAAAATAATAAAATAGACTGCTAGCTAGACTAATAAGAAGTAAAGAAAGAAGAATCAAATAGATACAATCAGAAATGATAAAAAGGATACCACCACTGACCACACAGAAATACAAAAAACTGTAAGAGAATACTATAAATACCTATCTACCCATAAACTAGAAAATCTAGAAGAAATGGATGACTTCTTGGATGCATACACCCTCCCAAAACTGAAACAGGAAGAGGTTGAATCCCTGAATAGACCAACAGTAAGTTCTGAAATTGAGGCAGTAATAAATAGCCTACCAACCAACCAAAAAAAAAAAAAAAAAAAAGCCCAGATCAGGTGGATTTACAGCTGAATTCTACCAGAGTTACAAAGAGGAGCTGGTACCATTTCCTCTGAAATTATTCCAAACAATTGAAAAGGAGGGGACTCTTCCTTAACTCATTTTATGAGGCCAACAACACCCTGACATGAAAACCTGGCAGAGATACAACAAAAAAGAAAACTTCAGGCCAATATTCCTGATGAACATTGATGCAAAAATCCTCAATAAATTACTGACAAACCAAATCCAGCAGCACATCAAAAAGCTTATACATGACGATCAAGTAAGCTTCATCCCCAGGATACAAGGTTGGTTCAACATACACAAATCAATAAATGTAACTCATCACATAAACAGAACTAAAGCCCAATCTACATGATTATCTCGATAGATGCAGAAAAGGCCTTTGATAAAATTCAATATTTATTTGTGTTAAAAACTTTCAACGAACTACGTACTGAAGGAGCATACAGTAAAATAATAAGAACCATTTATGACAAATGCACAACCAATATTATACTGAATGAGGAAAAGCTGGAAGCATTCCCCTTGAAAACTGGCACAGGAAAAGGATGCCCTCTCTCATCATACCTATTCAACATAGTATTGGAAGTTCTGGCCAGGGCAATCAGGCAAGAGAAAGAAAGAAAGGGTATTCAAGTAGAAAGAGAGGAAGTCAAATTGTCTTTGCAGATAACATGATCCTATATTTAGAAAACCCCATTGTTTCAGCCCAAAGCCTTCTTAAGATGATAATCAACTTCAGCAAAGTCTTTGGATACAAAATCAATGTGCAAAAATCACAGCATTCCTGTGCCCCAACAACAGACAAGTAGAGAAGCAAATAATAAGTGACCTCCCATTCACAATTGCTACAAGGAGAATAAAATACCTAGGAAAACAGCTAACAAGGGAAGTGAAGGACCTGTTCAAGAACTACAAACCACTGCTGAAGGAAATAAGAGAAGACACAAAATGGAAAAACATTCCATGCTCATGGATAGAAACAATCAATACTGCAAAAACGGCCATACTGCCCAAAGTAATAGATTCAGTGTTATTCCCATCAAACTGCCATTGACATTCTTCACAGAATTAGAAAAAAACTATTTAAAAATTCATATGAACCAAAGGTGCCCATATAGCCAAGAGAATCCTAAGCAAAAAGAACAAAGCTGGAGGCTTCATGCAACCTGACTTCAAATTATACTACAAGGCTACAGTAAGCAAAACAGCATGATACTGGTACAAAAACAGATACATAGACCAATGGAATAGAGAACTCAAAAATAAGACCACACGTGTACAACCATCTGGTCTTTGACAAACCTGACAAAAGCAATGGGGAAAGGATTTCCTATTTAATAAGTGGTGCAGGGAGAACTGGCTAGCCATATGCAGAAAGTTGAAACTGGACCTGTTCCTTATACCTTATACAAAAATTAACTCAAGACGGATTAAAGACTTAAATGTAAAACCCAAAACTTTAAAAATCCTAGAAGAAAATCTAGGCAATATCACTCAGGACAGAGGTAAGGGCAAATATTTCATGATGAAGATGCTAAAAGCAATTGCAACAAAAGCAAAAATTGACAAATGAGATCAAATTAAAGAGCTTCTGCACAGCCATGCACAGCCAAAGAAACTATCATCGGATCACACAGACAACATACAGAATGGGAGAAAATTTTTGCGATCTAGCCATCTGACAAAGGTCTAATATCCAGAGTTTACAAGGAACTTAAACAAATTTACAAGAAAAAAACAATAACCCCATTAATAAGTGGGCAAAAGACATGAACTAACACTTCTGAAAAGAACATATTTTTGCAGCCAACAAATATTAGAAAAAGCTCAGCATCTCTGATCATTAGAGAAATGCAAATCAAAACCACAAAGAGATACTATCTCACACCAGTCAGAATGGCAATTATTATGAAATCAAGAAACAACTGGTGAGGCTGTGGAGAAACAGGAATGTTTTTACACTGTTGGTGGGAATGTAAATTAATTCAACCATTGTGAAAGATAGTGTGGCAATTCCTCAAAGACCTAAAATCAGAAATACCATTTAACCCAGCAATCCCATAACTGGGTATATACCCAAAGGAATAGAAATCATTGTATTATAAAGATACATGCACGTGTATGTTCATTGCAGCACTATTCACCACAGTAAAGACATGGAATAAACTCAAATGCCCATCAAAGATAGATTGGTTAAAGAATATGTGGTACATTTACCACCATGGAATACTACACAGCCATAAATAGGAACAAGATCATGTCCTTTGCAGGGACATGGATGGTGCTGGAAGCCATTATCCTCAGCAAAGTAATGCAGGAACAGAAAACCAAACCCTGCACGTTCTCATTTATAAGTGGGAAGTGAAAAATGAGAATATGTGGACATGGGGAGGGGAACAACACACATTGGGGCCTGTCGTGGGAGAGAGAGTTTGAGGGGATGGGAGAACATCAGGAAAAATAGCTAATGTATGTGGGGCTTAATACTTAGGTGATGGGTTGATAGGTACAGCAAACCACCATGACACACGTTTACCTATGTAACAAATTTGCACATCCTGCACATGTACCACAGAACTTAAAATAAATAATATATTAAAAAACATAATATATAAAAATTTATAAAAACTAACTAAACAGTCTTTAGATACATTTTCTTCAGCTGCTCTGTGTAAACAGACCTGGCAACCTCATGGGGTGTTTTAGAATAATACTTTTAGTTCAAAAGCATTGGAAGTGGTGCCATTTGAGTTCTTCTGTACAGTGAAGTCTCCATCTGGTCATATTTAGGTCTCATACATCTTTGAGGTACTTGGGAATT